>NW_022196912.1:117642626-117679898 GCF_008632895.1 Mastomys coucha | reverse complement strand
GATTGTGTTTTCCTGTAGTTCTTTAAGGGATTTTTGTTTTTCTTCTTTAAGAGCTTCTAGCTCTTTACCTGTGCTCTCCTGTATTTCTTTGAAGGTGCTATTTATGTCTTTCTTAAACTCCTGTATCATCATCATGATAAGCGATTTTGTATCTGAATCTTGCATTTCCGGTGTAATGGTGTGTCCAGGACTTGCTATGGTGGGAGAATTGGGTTCTGATGATGGCAAGTGACCTTGGTTTGTGTTGTTTATTTTCTTATGCTTATCCCCCGGCATCTGGTTACCTCTAGTGCTACCTGCCCTTGCTAAATCTGCAAAGTGTTATTAAAGTGAATTAAGTTTGGCCTAAATGTTTTTCTATACAGTTTTTCAGTGTAACCCAACTTGTTATATAAACAAACTGTAACCTATCAGTGTAACAATTAGGAGTGGCCAACCACAGATGGCCAACTGTTCAAAACACTGTCAGATAAGGTGGTCACAAGCCAGTTAGGCTGTCCCCAGCTCACTTGTATTTTCTATAGGTCACCTGCTACCACTCTGAATTAAACCTGTCCTGTTCTTTATTTATTGTATTCATTGCTCTCTGAGTCTCCCTATGTAGCCAGCCTAGCATGAAACCATGATCCTTAACATCTCCACTCCCTCTCCAGTTTTGGGGTGCAGGCCTACCCTATCACATATACCTGCTTCTTTTTCAGACAGAGTCTAACTACATAGCTTTGGCTGGCCTGGAACTTGCTGTGTAGATAAGCAAGGTTGAGCAAGGTTGGCCTCAACTTCACAGAGATCCACTTGTTTCTGCTTCTAGCTCCTGGGTGCTGGAACTTCAAGCTGGCCTTCTGTCTTTTGGGGGGAAATAAGGTCTCATGTAGCTTAGGCTGGATTTGAGCCCCTATGTAGTAGAGGACAATCTTGAATTTCTGAACTTTCTACTTCTACCTCCCAGCAGGTGTTTGCCACCATACCCAGCTTAAGTGGTGCTGAGATGGAACCCCAAGGCTTAGTGCAGGCTAGGTAAATATCCTACCAACTGAACTGCAGCCCCAAGCCCTGATTTCCATGCTTTGAGAGGCACGTATACAATGCACATGGAAATGCAGAGGAAATGCACGTATACATGCAGAGGAAATGCACATGGCTGGGGACAGATAGGTAGATCTATCCCATTCACACAGAAGTTCCAGAATATTTAGAGGCATCTCTGAAAGGCTGGGAGCTACTTCTGACTTTGAGGATCAGGATTTTGGTCCTCATGATCACAAGGCAACATGGTTTCTCTTTCTTCATAGTTTAAAGGCTAAACCAAGGAAGTCAGAAGTCATAAAAAGCCTGAGGATCGGGATGGAGCCCTGGCTGGTATCCCAGGTAGCATATAGTCTCGCCTGTGACCCATGCCAAGTTACACTACCACACCCTCGTGAGACCTTATTGTTCACCGTAGGGTCAGAACATACACACTATCATCTTCACAGGGTTTCTGTGAGGCTCAAGGGAGACTCCATAGAAGAATGGGAGGTCTCCACCTGAACCCTGAGCTTACCTCCCCACAATGGATCCCTTCTATTTTACAGACTCCCTCCCTTCCAAATGGCCTCTTCCTTTTACCGAGTTCTCCTATTGGTTGGCTTCTGTGCTCCAATGTTCTGCACGTCATCCAATCCCTACAACCGAGAGTCCCCCCACCCTCCCTCCATGAAGAGCAACGCAGCCTCCCAGGTGTCTCCCAGCAACACCAGGTTCGCCTTCTTCCTGTACCAGAGGCTGGCTCAGGAAAACCCAGGTCAGAACCTCCTCTTCTCTCCTGTGAGTATCTCCACTTCTCTGGCCATGCTGTCCCTGGGGGCCCGCTCAGACACCAAGACGCAGATCCTCCGGAGTCTGGGCTTCAACGTCACACATGTGCCTGAGCCCACCATCCATCTGGGCTTCGAGCACCTGGTCCGCTCGCTGAATGAGTACCACCGAGGCCGGGACTTGCGCATGGGCAGTGTCCTCTTCATCAGGAAGGATCTGCAGCTGCAGGCCAAGTTTCTAAACAGGGTCAAGAAGCTTTATGGGACAAAAGTCTTTTCTGAAGACTTCTCAAATGCTGTCACCGCGCAGAGCCAGATCAACAGTTATGTGGAGAAGGAGACCAAAGGGAAGGTGGTAGATGTAATCCAAGACCTTGACTCTCAGACAGCCATGGTCCTGGTGAACCACATCTTCTTTAAAGGTGAGGCTGATTCGCTCTTTTCATTCTCTTTCCTTCATTTCTCTTTTCTTTTTTCCTTTCTTTTCCTTTTTATGTACTTGGATGTTTGTTCGTTTGTTTGTTCCTTGAGTCGGGTCTTAATGCATTTCAAGATGGCCTCCATCAAGCTTTGCAGCTAAGGATGACCTTGAACTTCTGATTCTCCTACCTCCATCTCCTTAGAGCTGAGATTAGCAGTGTGTTCACCGCATCCCAGAGGGGACTGAACCCGGGGCTTCTGGCAAGCTATACACCTCTACCACCAACAGAGACAGGACCCCAGCACACCCCTGATTTACCTTTCTTTTCCTTTTGGTGTTGTGTAGTCAAGGAAACGGGTGTGTACAACAAGGTCTAGACAGCAGGGTGTGTCTGAGCCCTCATCAGCTCTGCAAGTAGCTGCCTGTACATTCTTGGCTGTCTTCTGTTCTCTCTCTCTAGCTGCCATTCATTCATTAATATAGGGGCCTCGTTGATCTCTGTGTGAGCACGAAGCCAGGGGCTGTCCTAAAGAGCTGTGCTCAGCAAGGAGGGCCCCAAAATGTCCTCTGGAACTCTTGAGAAGAAAAGAGCTTGTATTTTGGCACCAACAGCAGTCATACACCTCCTGGAACACTTCACAGAGGTGACACACTGGGCCCAGTCTGGCCAGTTTAAAACCCCAGCCAGTGATGAGAATAGTTTCAAAGTTTTGGAAGTATAGACAAGCTGGTCTGTCGCTCGTATCTGTTTAGAGCTTTGCTGTTCCAAAGCCACCATCATGAAGGACACTGATCGGAGGTTGAATGATCATCAGCTTTGAAGGCACACGACCATGAGTCTGGGTTCTATCTCAGCCCCTTTCTTTTTCCACTGTCCTAAGTGTGTTTCTGAGAAAGATCTGCCAAGGGCTGAGTGCCCACTCTGGGCCGGTCTCTGTCTCTTGCCTGGGCATTCACTAAGCACACACAGCCTCATAGGACCATGTCTGAAGTTGAATGCCTGATCTTCAGGGCTATATGTGCTATTGTGTCATGGTTCCTTCCTTCTCTCCATCCTCCCATTTACCCAACCTCCAGTCTGCCCATTCAGCTCGTCACCCACACATCCATTTTCCCATTAACCAATCCAGTCCAGCCATTTGTCTAGCCGTCTACCTACACATCCCACAAACACAAAAAAAGAGGCCAAGAAAATTGGCCTGCTTTCCTTCTTGGTGAGATACCTTCATTTGCTATATTTTATCTTATTTGGTTATCTCTAATGAAAGGTTATGTGCACAACATATGGCCGTTTTAAAGTGCCCAAGTCAGGGTCTTCAGTTGCTGGCATCTTCACCAAGGCTGCACTGCACTGGAAGTATAGACAAGCTGGTGATTGTTAACTCATGTCTGTCTAGAGCAGTGGTTCTCAACTTCTGGGTCACAATCCCTTTGGGGGTCCTTTTCACAGGACTTGTATATTAGATACTCTGCATATCATATCTATATATGTGTATATATACACACACATATATATATGTGTGTATACATACATATATGTGTGTGTGTATATATATGTATATATATATAATTCATAACAGTAGCAAAAGTACAGTTATGAAGTAGCAGTAATATAGTTTTCTGGTCAGGGATCACCACAGCATAAGAAACTATCTTGACAGGGTGGCCTCATTAGGAGGGCTGAGAAGCCCTGGGAAGTTTACTAGGGTGGTGTGGATTAAAGGACATGGTTCTGAAGCCTTTGAAGACATCAGCTGTGAAGACAGATTTCAGTTGCTTTCTGTAATTCCACAGTGCATTTTCCTCCTCAGAAGGAAGACCCTCCTCTCCTCAAGAAAATGAGCTGCCTCCCACAACACCTGCTCTTCCCCGCTGGAGACCAGGAATCCACTCTGAGCCTCTCCAACCTGCCTATTGTAGACACTTTACATGTTTAAATGACAATTGAAATGGATTGCAGGCCACATCATCCCCAGCTTGTGTGTGTAGCTAAGGCTCATCCATACTGTCTAACATTTAATAGAAGTCAGTCTTTTTCTAGCCAGTTCCTCTTTTCTGTACTTTCCCTTTCTTTTCTAGTCTTTGTTCTTGTTGATAACTGCTAATTTGACCCCGTGAACAGAAGGCGGACATTGCTCCTGCAAAGCTTGGATCCAAACACATCAAGTAGCTCCCTCCCCTCACTCATTAGAGCTGAAAGATACTGTCATCTGGACAGGCAGCATTCTGAGTGTTGGATGGTGGGTATGCAGGCTGATCCTACTTCAGGAGACTGGGAACACCTTACTGTGACATTATGCGAACACTCATTTTGTGTGGATGCTGTTTTGAGTGGGAGAGAGCCCGCTCACTTGTATGGTAGTTCCATTCTCAACTTTAAGAAGCTGGAAACTGTGTCTGCGGAGCCTACACCAACAGTGGCTCAGGGATCCTGTCTTTTTCATAGTCTCACTGCTATTTGCTTCCTTTTCTAAATTTTAAGTTGTTTTTTTAATTTAGTCTGTGTATGAACGCATGAGTGTATGTGTGTGTGTGTGTGTGTGTGTGTGTGTGTGTGTGTGTGTGTGTATGAGTGCATGTCAGAAGACAACATACAGGAGTAGTTCTCTATCACCAGGGATTAAACTCAGGTTGTTAAGCACATTTATCTTCTGAGTCATCTCACCAGCCCTAGCATTTCTTATTATCCATCTTTCTGATGACAGCCATGGTGCTGGGTGGTGGTAACTCATTATGGTTTCACTCTGCATTCCCTAATGACTAATGGTGTTTGCCATCTTTCCTCCAGCTTATTGGCTCTGTAAATAGACTGTCTCTGGACAGTAAAATTTTAAGCTGGTTTTTTTCAATCTCGGCTTTTAGTTGCTGAGCTGAATATATTCGTATGGAAGATAGGGTACATGGGTGTCACTTCACTATTAGTGTCTCTTATCTTCTATGCATTTCGTTCTCGATCTCCAGAGTGCCATCTTTTCTGTTGAAATATTTTTGAGTTTATGTTTTCCCAGATTTTAATTCATTTTTCTTTCGCTCTCTCCTTACTTTCCTAGGGTTCACCTGGGGATTGTAATTGGCATGTAATTATAATGTTTATCATCTGTCCAACAGATATAAACATTTTTTCCTCAGGGGTTACATTTCCTCCATCCCTCTGATCTCATACTTCTGCACATGTGTGCCCACTAATATAGATTTATTATGATCAATCTGTTTTGTTTTAAAAAGGAATTTGTTTTATGTTATGTGCATGACTGTTTGTCTGCATGTATGTGCACCACACGTGTGCTGTGCCTGGAGAAGCCACCAGGGGGTACCAGATCCCCAGAACTGGAGTTATTTTCAGCTGTGAGCTGCCATGTAAGTGCTGGGAATGAATTTGGGTCCTCTGCAAGAACAATCAGTGTTCTCAACAGATGAACCACCTCTCCAGCCACATCATTACTTTATGAGCTGTCTTTTCAGAGGACAACATAACAGGAAAACCTGTGGTCTCCTGTTTGTCTAGATTTCTTTTTTATTTAGGCACAGCAACTCACTCTATAGTCAAGAACATGCCTTCTTGATCAAACTGGACTTAACTTACAGCAAGCTCTCTGCCTCTGCCCCTAAGTGCTGGACTTATAGATGTGTACCAGTACACCCACCTCCAAAACACTCACGTCATCTTCCATGTTTAACAGCATAATTTCCTTTGCTGATGCGGATCCATGTTACTGCCCCACCCCAACTGCAGAGGCACTAGCTAAAGCTCATTTGGTTTTGTTTGGTTCTACTGCTGTTCAGAACTTGTATTTTCTGATAAGAAGCCATCTGCTCATGTTGTTGAGGTCATCTCATATGTGAAGTTTTTTCTTTGCCTTTTGACTGATTATGATATATCTAAGTATGGAATCATTAACTGTGTTGGGAGGTTTCTATAGACCAAGTTTTGGGAGCTTCTGAATGGATATTTCTTCCTGTGACAACCCTCTTTCTTTCCTTTCTCTCTCCTCCTTTTGGGAGTCCCACAATGTGTGTATGGCTCTGATTGAGGGTGAATCCCAGCTTTTCATTCTCCTCCATCTTTGTCTCACTCCTCCTCATATTACAGACTTATTGATACTTTTTGTATCTCAGTGTTTATTGTCTTCCATTAGCTCTCATCTGCTGTTGAGTCTCTCTAGTGAAACTTTCATTTCTGTTACTATATCTTCCAACTCCATGTGATTATTTCAAATCATTTCTGTAATTGCAAGCAGATGCTTATTAAATAGAGTTTTTTATAAAGCTCCCGAGGATGTTCAAAATAGCTGCTTTGACGCTTTGATTAATAAGGCCCATATCTAGTCATTCAAGGCAAATGGCTGAATCATGATAGGGAGCCTCTACTCATACACACGACTGAGGTTCACTGCCTACTGCCTTCTCCCTAGAGGTGTGGTAGTGCATTTCATATGCAATTACAGACAAGTGTCCTCACTTCCTGGCTGTCTGGAGGATGGATAAGTGATAAGACAACAGAGAGGCAAACAAATATCTAAAGAATCAAATGTTTACAGGAGATTTGGAAACCTCCCCCATATCTCAGACACAAAGAGGCCCCAGACATGAGTAAAGCTGTAGGCAGCTTGGGAACTATCTGGGAGATTGAGAGCTCTCACTGACAGCTGGCCCGGGGGAGCACAAACAGAAAATAAAGGTGAGTCAAAATTATACCAAGTGCAGATGGCAAGTCACAAATATGCACAGGGTGATCCTCTACAAAGACTGGGAGATTGTCCAGCTAAGAAGACACTTTAAAGAATCCATTCTGAAGAGACAGGAAGCTACAGGTTGCTACAATGAACAAGAATGACTAACCCTCTGGAGGGGAAATAGTTCATGCTTGGAATAGATTTACATTATTAACGTTGTTGGGCTGAAAACATACAAAGGGGTTAGAGAGATGGCTTGGAGTTGGGAGCACTCACTGCTCTTACAGAGATCCCAGTTTAGCTCCCAGATTACAGCTCCTTGGGTCACCACGGCTGACTGGGACCATGTTTAGGGAAGGGTGGACATGCAGAGGGACTTGCATTGTCATTTTTGCTGACAGGACCTTCCTCCTCTTTTCTGTTTGTCCTCCTAAGCTTTGCAGTTAGTGAATTATTTGTCTTGACTGTTATGAACTGCTGGAGGTGTTTCAGAGTTCCGCCTGCTTGTCTTGGCAAATGTCCTCAGGGTGATGATATTTGTCTTGGCTGAACTCCAAGTCAGATTAAATACTGACAGCTTTTATAAGTCATTCTTTTGGTATTTCAGGAGGCAGGTCAGATAAAGACAGTTCTTTGAGAATGAGTCTATGACTATTTTTATTTTGAGATATGTTTTCTCTGTGTAGCCTAAGATAGCCTCAAACTCCCAATCTTCTGCTGTGGCCTCCCATGGTCTGGGATTGCAAGTGTGAGAGTGAGTTTTTAGAGTATTCCAGCCCCATCTTGACTTCACTGTAAATGTGGGCTGTTATTTTTAAAAACCAAATAGAATGAAGAATGGGGTATGGGACTAGAGCCTGTTAGAATGCCACAAACCTTTATCACTTCTAACAAGACAGTTTATTTTCTTTAATATTTTGTTTCTCAGCTATAAGCATCTGAGGATCTTTCAGAGTTCTAAAGGAATTGATTTTGACCACTGTTGACAGGTGTGTGTGTGTGTGTGGTGTAGTAGTATATAAGTGGAGTGTATTTATATGTATGCAAGTGTGTATATGGTGTGAGTGTACTGTTAGGTGTGTGTGTGCACATGGGTAATATTTATTGGATATGTGCAAGTGTATATGGTCTGTGGAGTATACATAGTATATGTTGTGTATGTGAAAGTCCATGTAGGAGTGGGGATATGTGGTATGTATGGTATATTTGGATGGGTATGCAAGTGCATATAGGGTATGTGGGGTATGTTTATATGTTTGTGTGTGCAGGTGGTATATGTGTGTGGTATGTATATATATGTAGCATATGATATGTGTGTTATATATATGCAGGGAGTAAATTGTGATATGTGATATGTATGTTTCTCTCTTTCTCTATGTGTAGTGTATGGTGTGTGAATATGTGTTATGTGTACATATATATACATATACATATATGCATATATATCTACATATACATATATATACACATATACCTTATATATATGTGTGTGTGTATGTGTATGTGTGGTATAGGATATTTGTATGGTATGGCGTGTGTGTGAAGGGTTTGTGTGTGGTGTATGTGTGTTATATGTATGTGTATATGTGAGATGTATATTATGTACATATGTGTGTGTTGTGGGGGTGTATGGTATGGTATGTGTGGTAAGTGTAAATGTATACATGTATGTGTTTAGGATCAAAGTCTGGGCCTTGCAAAGCTAGTTATGGTGGTTCTTATGGAAAATTGAGTTTTTAGAGGTCCTCAGCTGCCTGTTTGTAGCTGGCAGGTTTCAGGGATGTAGATCCCTCTCTCCTTTTGCATTCGTTGACTTAAGCCCTCTCTTCTTTTGCACTGATGTAAGCCCTCTCTTCTTTCTCCGTGCTAGCCAACTGGACCCAGCCCTTCAGTGCTGCAAACACAAACAAGAGCTTCCCATTCCTTCTGAGCAAGGGCACCACCGTCCACGTTCCCATGATGCACCAGACCGAGTTGTTTGGTTTCGGAGTGGACAGAGAGCTGGGCTGCTCTGTTCTGCAGATGGACTACAGGGGAGATGCCATGGCCTTCTTTATCCTCCCTGGCAAGGGCAAGATGCGACAGCTGGAGAAGGGTCTGTCAGCCAGAAGGCTAAGAAAGTGGAGCCGCTCACTCCAGAAAAGGTGAGCCTCGCCGTCGGCTTGTGGGGAGCTGTTCACCCAACGATGGGGAATGTGGTGGTAGCTATTCAATGATAACTCCTGTGTACCAAACCTCCTCTGCCTGCCAGTCAGTGATGTTGGAACTGTGTCCACATAGTACCTCATGAATATCACCATCACCTGCTACACAGTTTCCTCATTCTCTCCTTCCATCTTCCCAGACTGAAACAGGCTCCTTGAGGGTAGGTAAGTGGATGTACTGGTTACTTTTCCATCACTGGGACAAAGCAAGCACCGTGACCAGAGGCAATTCAAGGAGGAAAGAACTTACTTTGACTTACACATCCAGAGGAAGAAGGTCCGTCATGGTGTGGAGGGTAGGCAGGGTGACAGGAACAGGAAGCTAAGGGGTAACACCTTTTACTACAAGCAAGAAGCAGAGAGAGAACTGGAAGCAGGGCAAAGCTGCAGCCCCCACCCCAGTGAAGCACTTCCCCCAGCAAGGTTGTACTTGTCATGACCTCTCCAAGTGGCGCCACCAACTGGGGAGTGAGCGTTCTGATGCCTGAGCCGGTGGGAGATATGTCTCATTCAAACCACCACAGTGAATCACTCAAGGCTGCACACGCAAAGCTTTTAAGTCCAAGCAGACCTCGCTCCAGAAACCAAGTCATACTGAAGTCCATGAAGCTATTATTATAAAAAGCAAGTAAGCAAGCCAACCCAAGTCTTAGTGCTCACTTGTAGACAGAGGAGCACAATGCCACTGCTGCTGAGTCACTGAAGGTAGAGGTTGCTGAGTCACTGGAGGTAGAGGTTGCTAAGTTACTGAAGTTAGAAGTTGCTGAGTCACTGGAGGTAGAGGTTGCTGAGTCATTGAAGGTAAAAGTTGCTGAGTCACTGAAGGTAGAGGTTGCTGAGTCACTGAAGGTAGGAGATGCTGAGTTACTGAAGGTAGGAGATGCTGAGTTACTGAAGGTAGAGGTTGCTGAGTTACTGAAGGTAGAGGTTGCTGAGTCACTGAAGGCAGAGGTTGCTGAGTCACTGAAGGTAGAGGTTGCTGAGTTACTGAAGGTAAAGGTTGCTGAGTCACTGGAGTTAGAGGTTGCTGAAGCCACATTACTCTGTAGAAAGTGGTAGAGAGTATCTAGGAGGTAGTATGTGCCTAATAACAGCAATGTGGTTAGCTCTCTACATATTGTAGAGAGTCTAAGGAGATTAATCATATGATACAGAAGATTACTGAATATTTATTTTTCGTCTTTTCAGATGATTCCTTAACATCTTCCTCATTCTTGGAGGAAAGGAAAGATGAGGCTTAGAATAGTAGTCATTTAAGGAAGATGTAGACCAATGTCCTGGGAAGGGCAGCCAAAGTATGCAGGAGCTTGTGAACAGAGGGAGCCTGTTTTCATCATGTGAATGCATCAAGGATGCAGTGATGATACCAGCCTCAGGCATGGACATGGAAAATGGGTAGAGTCTGGAATGGGTCTTTCCAGGCTCCTGGCCTCTTATTCCAATGGGATATAAGACGACACAGATTTCAAACTGGCAAGGAAATTTCCTTCAAAGCAAACAATAATGCAGGTAAAAAAGAAACAGGGTGGCAAGATTACTAATGGATCACACAAGCAAGGCTTCTTAATGCGCCCGGTTATTGTTTGCGGTTCCCATTTATGAGGCTCAAGAGGAGAAGGTTGGGTACTAAGGGCAGAGCAAGGGTGGTTCTCCATTTTGATTGATAGGTTAGGTCAAATAATCGTCTGTTTGCTGTTTACATCCTTCTCATCATGCATCTCATTATGACCATATGCACACACAGTTATGCACAAAATAAGATGGTAAATAGGGAGTTCTCCCTAAAAGTTCACATAATTTGCCTTATTGCACATGCACCCAAAGCCAGCCTCAGCCAGATGGTCCATTGCCCACATAAAATTCCTGACTATGTTCTAAGACATGTTACCAAGGAATTCTTAAGGGAGGTAACTTATTCCATTGATTAACACAAGTATGTGTGCTTTGTGCAGGTTGGGGTTCCCAGGTGGCCAACAGGTTCCCAGGTACATTGTCTGGAGGGATAGTGTACACAGCCCAGATCACATGGATTCTAAGCTGTTCCCTATGCTTGCCTGCCTCAGGGGGAACACGAAGGCATAGAGGCCGTGGCGGGGGTGCACAGCACATAGGCGTGCTTCTGATAGAGGCACAGCACTGACAGAGATGGAAGGTGGAGAATCTGAGGTGCTGGGGGCTTGTCGGGGTTTCTTTTCTTCTCCCGCTGCACTGGTGTTGGGTGAAGGAGAAAGGCAAGACCTTCTGGAGGTCGCAGGAAGGCAGAACACAGAGGGATCCAGAAAGCCCAGAGGTGCCCAGGCCGTCATAGGAGTTGTCTGTGGTTCTAAATGTCAGATGAGAACTGAGGTATCCTCCAAGGTCTTGTGTTTTTCTTTCTGTGAGCAACTAAGCACATAAACATAGGCAAAGCACTACAATTAAGCCTAACCATCTTTAAAAATAAGAGAAATGCTATTGAATGTGCCCTGGAGAGCAGCCCATGGTAAATGCTCAGTAGATGAGTGGTGTTTGCTCTGGGATAGAGAAGCCATGACAGTAGAAGAAAACATGCCAAGCTGTAGGTTTGTTCTGTCCTATATGGTAGCCTCTGGCCCCAGTGGACTTCCATATTTGAATTTAGTAAAAAGGAATAAAATTAAGGACAGTGAGATGGCTCAGTAGGTACAGGTTCCGGCTTCCAAGCCAGACAACCTAAGTTTGAATCCCAGGATCCACAAGTTAGAAGGAGAAGACTGACTCCCAAAGGTTGTCCATACCACGCGCGCGCGCGCGCGCGCACACACACACACACACACACACACCATTGCACACACACCACATACCACACCCACATACACACAAACCACACACCACACACACACACACACACACACACACACACACACACACACACACACACCATTGCACACATGTGACACTGAGCTCCATCAATCAATCTGTATAACAAATGAATTAATTAAAGACTTTAGCTCCTTGTTTGCTATAGGTGTGTGTCAAATTGTTCAGTAGCCACAGTGGCAAGCAAGCACATTGGACAGGGCATATGTAGGTATATTCCCAGCATGGTACAACACTCTGTAGGGTTTTGTCACCCTAGGAGATTATCAGGAAGTCCTGTTGGGCAGGGCCAGGTGATGTGGCTGCTACCATCACTTCCTGATGTCCCCATTGGTATCTGCTGTGGTACCCATGCTGATCCATCAGCTCACCTCTGGTCCTTACTTGATTACAGGATCCTTGTTTTATTCTGATCCCCAGAGATGAGCTCGCTCATCTGGGAGGCTCAGAGACAGAGCAGCCTGGTGCTTTGGGACTGGAGTGAGTGGATTTCTCTGGCACTCAGTAACGGGGCTAGAGTAAGCACCCTCCAGAAGTGCCATGTGGAAGCAGAGATGGGGATATCCTAACCCCATCTCTTCCCTTTGTATTCTCCATAGATGGATTAAGGTGTTCATTCCAAAATTTTCCATCTCTGCTTCCTACAACCTGGAAACCATCCTCCCAAAGATGGGGATCCGTGATGCCTTTAATTCAAACGCCGACTTCTCTGGAATTACAAAGACACACTTCCTGCAGGTTTCTAAGGTAAGCTGATGGAGATATATGCATGTAAGTCCATGCCAGAAGGCACAGCTAATGAAGGACTCCCAGCCTACTGCGAAGATCACAGTCTAGAGAGGGTGAGGTGTTTGATGGCCAAAAGAAAGGTCAAGTCTTGTAGCTGACAGGCCTGGGCCACCATGGCCACCACAACCTGACTCACAGATACACAGAATCCCTCTTCAAGAAAATAATCTGTGCAACATGGTTGCCACGTAGCTACAATGGAAGAACAGATAGGCATGTAGCATCTCTCCCTTCCCCACAATCATTGAGTTCCCAAGCAGCCGCTACTCAGGCACCTTTTATACCTGTGGAGGTGGCATTTGTCCTAAGGTGGGGGCAAGAGGATGGATCTAAAAGGCCAGATATTTTGGTCCTCTTGGGAGAAATTACTGAGTTCAATTCCTGCATGATTCGGCAATTGTTGCATCTGAAATTGCTTAGCCTGGCAGTACAATCAGGTGGCCCATGTCTTCATGCCCTGCAAAAACGTCTGTTCATTAACTGGGTTGTCTGTCTAGCCTCTGTCCACATCCAAGTCCATATTCATCAGGTTTTTGATCTGCTTGATTTTTATGTTTATTTATATGTTAATTTACTAAAGGACTATATGGTGGTCAGATACTGTTCTGAGGACATTTTCATTATTGGTCTCCAAAAGAAAAAGACTTAGAGGTCCCCCATGGGACATAATGAGCCCAATGGAGCTTTACCTGAGGGGAACACTCCTCTGTACCAGAAAAGCTGTCCTCACAGGCAGTTCCCAGCCCATATTGTATCTTGCCCATTGGTCACAGGCTGAGAACCTCCTCCCTAGAAGAGAAAGCAGCAGAGGCCTTTCGTCACAGATTCTGTGGGGGTCACTGACACCTGCCCTCCCATTTACAGGCTGCTCACAAGGCTGTGCTGGATGTCAGTGAGGAGGGGACAGAAGCTGCGGCAGCCACCACCACCAAACTTATAGTCCGCTCAAGGGACGACCCGTCTTCCATCATCGCCTTCAAGGAACCCTTCTTGATTCTACTCCTAGATAAAAACACAGAATCCATTCTCTTTCTAGGGAAAGTTGAAAACCCCAGGAAGATGTAGGTTGGAGATGAACTGTTGGCTGGTCTCGCATTGATCATGCACAAGAAATAGATGTGTGTTGAAATATGCTTGCAGGGTGATATCAAGACTCAATTCCTTGCTCGAGGTCCCCTTGACTCCAACAGGAGCCTATTGGCCCTCAGGGATACAAGCTGGGGCCCAACCAAAGAAAAGGCAGCAGGGCCTGGTCACTCTGCCAGTGGCCCCTCTCACCTGCTTCCCCAGAAAACCTTTTCCTGGAATGTGGCAAAGGCAGGCAGGGCTCCATTCCTCGGAGCTCTTAGAAATGATGGCACACGGGACTCAGTACCTTTGCTTTTATGGCTGGCTCCCAGCACGGCATTCAATAAACCTGAAATGTGAACTCAGTGGCAACAGACTTCCCTTCCTCCCCCCATCACCAGGGCCCTAATCTGAAAACCAGGGATTGCCCACTTCTGAGTGGCCTGGGTGACACTCAGTGGGGACATTGCGGTAGCTACGTGGATTCATTCTCACATTTGCCCTACTGAGCTCTTCAATGGCTCCTGGCATGCTGGGTCTAGATGGGAGAGAGAGAACATTCAATAGTGATGAAATGAGTCTATGGACAAAGAGGTTGTGACAAATTAGGGTGTCACAAAAGCCATGTAAGATGATGGGGACACTCACAGGGGAGGTATGAGAGGGCAGTGGGGAAGCCCTGCGGCTGGAGCATTGTGTGTTATAGGCATGCAGGTAAATGGAGAGAGGATGACACGGGAACACGCCCTTCCTGTGAAGGTGCCTAGGCCAGGGAAGGGATGAGAATGGGAAGCTCACTGGGTTTCTTAAGCAGGAACATAAACAAGTGTCAGTGCAGTATGGGTTATAAAGCCCTTTCCAATGTGGCCATCTTTCTGGCCCCAAGACACCCTGACTGTGGCTTTTTATACTGACAACAGCCTGGCATATCCTGAAAACCTCCTGGGCCCTGGAGGCAGAGGCAGCTCACTGCCTTCACCTCATTCCCCACTGTCCCTTCTGCCCCGCCTGCCAGATATCCTATGTGGGCTCCTGGCCACTTCATTTCTCAGCACTGGCATGCCTGCTGCAACCTTCAGCAAAGCTCTGGTTCCTTCTCTGAAGGCACCGGTGAGCCACCATCCCGAATGCTGGATTTCCCAGGCTATTTGTTAAATAGCAAAAAACAAACCAGAGAGAATTATGCAGGCTTTCAGAAGAAAGTCAGGTGGGGGTGCCCTCTGCTGGGCAGCAAGCAAAATGCAGGTTGGAAGGCTCCAATGTTGTATGTGAGGTGTGAATAGGAAAACCTTGCCCCCATGTTGTTGACCCATGACTTCAAAATCATCAGCAACAGAACGTCAAGAATGACTAAGCTTGGCATGGCTGTCCTACCAACGACGACTAACACTATTCTAAGGGCAGATAGAGCTAATAGAAATCAGGATGATAACATTTCTAAAGGGCATCTAAATCAAACTATAGATTCCCAGTACTGAACCCAGAGTACCAGGCTCTGGGCAGCTCGTACAGTTCCAGAGGCACCTATCCAGTGTTTCTAGCTGTGAGGGTCAGGACTGTCAGCTTGACAGAGAGAAGCTTCAGGGCATGGCCATGAGGGGTCATGTAGGGTGGTTCACTGAGGGAGGAAGGCTTCATCAGGGCATGGCCATGAGGGGTCATATAGGGTGGTTCACTGAGGGAGGAAGGCTTCAGGGAATGACCATGAGGGGTCATGTAAGATGGTTCACTGAGGGAGAAAGGCTTGATTGTTGAGGGGTACCATTCCTTGGGCTGGATCTTAGACTAAATACAAAGGAGAAATTCAGATGCAAGCATTTGTTACTTTTTTCTTTCTGTCTATGGTTGCGACCAGCTGCCTCAAGCTCAGGCCACCGAGACTTCTCTGCACCGTACCCTTGATCCATGAGGCAGAACAGACCTTTCTTAAACTGACTTTTGTCAGGTTGTTTATTGGTCACAACCACAAGACTAGTAACTATTACTCTAGCTAAGCTCTATGCATTACCCATCAGGCGTCTCCTTGATGGACGTCTTTCTTTGCTTGTTTAAACTATTTGTCTTTCTCGATCCCTGTATATTCTGCTTGAGCAGAGCATGCAGAACTCTCCAATGTAACCAGCCTTCCGGATGCAGAGCTGAGCTGGCTCCACGGCAGCTACCAAAGCACCTTCGAATGTAAACAAAAAAACGGCTGCCCATTCCTGTCTGTGCAGGAATATTTTAAATATTGCAAACCATGCGGGCACCCTGGCTAGGGCACTGGGCATTTGGAATTTCTAAGCGGATGTCCATTCTTCACCCCCAGCTCAGTGAATCAAGCCCGCAGGCAGTGAACTGAACTGAGCACCTACTATGGGCAAAAGCAGTCCTGAGGCTGGGGTGTGGTCAACAATCACTCCCACACTTGTGGAGTTTACAGAGAGGTGGTAGGAGGTGAGGAAGAGTTAACCACTTGCAGAGACAGAGGTTGCTCACATGGGCTGAAAGCACTCAATGTGAGTACCAGCATTGGGAAGACGACCGAGTGCACTGTTGTGGCTTCAACTTGTGTCTCTGTCTCATAGGGCGCAGACACAGGTAAGAGCTGCTTCTGGGGTCTGACATTGGGGAGCTCACAAGCAAGAGAGGTGCCCAGCATGCAGGCAAGAGGCAGAAGGGACCAAGCTCAGGAAGGATTACAGAGGAGCTTCAGTTCAGGTTCTCTCAGACAGAATGGAAAGGCAGCCCTGCCCCCATGCCAACTGTGCACCCTTTAGGACTCTGTTTAATCTCCATGTGCTTTGTCCTCCCTCTTAAGAGCCCACACCTCCCTCCCACCATGCCATCAGGTTGCCCAAGGAGCAAGCACACTGAGAATGTTGAGGAAGACTCATCCCAGATCACCAATGCTCAACACAGTGGTGCTCCTACAGAGGCTGATTCCAGAAGATGGGGAGCAAGGATGGTAAGCTGATAAGCTGGGAGTTGTGGAGAAAGGTGGGCATTTATGCAGAATGTCTTCCACCCATCTCCCCACTTTCCCATCCTCAGAGGCAGCCATGACACTTGACACCCAGCATCTGCCATCCTTCCTAGAGCTAAGAAATGGCTGCAGAAGAGCCCCCTCCATGGTGCGAGCTTGCTTTCAGATGGTACCACGCCTCTGCTTTGCAGCCCGAAGGAGCCCACTCACAATGAGTCTGGAGGACAGTGGCAAGATCACTTGCTTTGTGACAGCTGTGAAGATTGGTGGGAAACCACAGAGCAGGCATGTGACCTAGGATCTAACATGTGATACGGGCTCTGCTCAGCGCAGGGGTGGCCATTGTTCAAAATTGTAAGCCATTTGTTCAGAACCAGCCTATACATCACATTTTCTTCCTCCACTGCCATGCTGGTAGAGAATGGGTGTCTCTTTTATTAATAAAGTCTGTTCTTAGATAACTTTATCCATGTATGCAATGCATTCTGGTTACTCTCTCTTACCCTCTCTCAGCCCCTTTTCTTCCTTGTGAGTATTTCCTCATAATGTCTAGTTTTTGTTTTGTTTCATGTCCCACAGAGTTTAAATCAGGCCATCTGTGTGACCTTGAGTTTGGAACAAACTCACCACCGGAGCCTGGTACTCTCCACAGTGGGTATTCAGCTGGATCACACGTCACCCTCTCTTTTAGTTGGTCATCGGTGTGACGAAATGAGTTTCTGTGCAGGCACACGTGTGTGCATCTGCGGCACACACGTGTGCCTGCCCTGTGCCAACACAACAGACACGAGCACCAATCATGTGCTGGTTATTTCCACAAAAGATCCCACAGACTAAAAGCATCCTGCAAGCCAGCATGAGAAGAGTGTGGTGACACACTGTGTTACAAGCATGCCCAGAAGAAGTGACACAGCCCGGGCAGGGACAGATGGAGGGAGTGGCTTTCTGAAGGAGAGAGCTGGGCTGAATCCTAAAAATGGCGAATGAATGAGTAGGCACTGGTGTCTGTCTGAGAAGTAGAAGGGGCGGGAATGTCATTCTAGGCAGGAGACAGGGTGTACAGGAAAGAAAACAGGGCTCCTTTGCTTATCAGTGGTTGTTTGGGGTAGGGCAAGAGCAGAGTTTCAGGGGTGGGAGGTGAGGTATGAGCTTGGTGGGGCAGTGATAGCCCGTGAGCATCTGGGAGAAACAGGCTCTCTGGAGACTGCCAAGGGGGAATAGAACACATTTCAGAATGGAGAACCGGGCAGGGGAGGGGAGCACTGCTGGGCCTGCAGTGAGTAAGCAAAGAAACCACAGGCAGCATTAGGGGGAGATGAGGCTAATGCAGCCAGGGCTGGGATCCAGGGCTCCTGGGTAGGCTCTGTTGCAGACAGGGATGCTTGATCATCAGTGAAAACCCAGGGCTAGCTACGCTGGTCCAGCCAGTGTGAGGTGCCTGTGTTGGGGATAGGCCCTGCAAGAGAGCAGTCTAGAGAACCAGGCAGCAAAGCAGGCCTCAAAGTGGCCATTTTGAGAGCCCTTGGTTACACAACCCTTGGTTCTAGGAAGTGGTTAATGAGTGGAGGGGAAAAAAAAAGAGCAGAGAGGCTCATTAATGGGCACAGCCAATTCTTTGATCATATTGGCTACCAAGAGACCCAGAAAGTCAAGCTACCAGGAGGTCACAAGCCCTGGGCACTTCGGGCACACATGTATCATCAGCTCCACTCACTCTGAGGGCAACCTGTCAAACAAAGGTATCTGCCCCTTACAGAACGGGAAACTGGCTCTCAAAAAGAGGAAGCGGCCTTTTGAGTGGTCCCATGTAGGTGTAGTAGGTAGCAAAGCTTTACACTGAGAGCATACGGTGCCGGGGCTTGGCTGGAGAAGACAGTACCAGAGGCCTCATAAGGAGCTCCAGTGAGGGGACACCAGAGCCTGGTCCCAGATGATGGAACAATGGCACGTGGCCTCTCCTCCCCACAGCTCAGGCCTGACTCCATCTCCCCGACATCGTGTCTTCTGCTCCCCACAGGACCCTGCGCACAGCCACAGTGGGAAAGAGACAGAGAGCAAATTTCCATTCTCAGTTTCCCTGTTCAAATCCAGGTGGCCAGGCTTGGTCCAAGCGCCTTCATCCACTCAGCTGTCTGCAGGCTCTGTGTGGCAGAAGCTTGAGAGCATGTCCAGCTCTCTCTCCCCTAGAGAAAGGATCTGAAGCGATAGTCAAGATGAGGAGAGGAGCCGAGAAGTTACCACCGGCTGTCTCCAAATGCTGCTCCAGGGAGAAGCTGCATCATGTGGATCAAGGAGAATGTGTGAGAAGTACAGACTCCCGCTTCCCAGCAGAGAATCGAGAGCAACCTCCTGGGATACTTTATATGTTTAAAATGTCCCTTCCTGGTGATATTTGCTTGTAGAATTAAAGACTTCTGCTTTTTAATGTTAAGATGTTATTAGTTTTATTGAGATCAAAACACATGTTTGGTAAGAAAGCTTATAAAAGGGCTTGAGGGTGTAGCTGAGGTTAGATTCCCACCATGCACATAAAATGGTAGATGTGGTGATGTGTGCTTGCAATCTCATTGGAGAAGCAGAGATCTCTGGGGTTTCCTGGGCTGCCAGCATAGTCCAATCAGTGAACCCTAGGACCTAGTGTGAGACCCTGCCTCATGAAACAAGGCGGATAGCTTCTGAGGATTGACACACTCTGGGTCTGACCTCTGCCCTCCACATGAATGTGGCACCCCCACGCCCCCCACGACACACACACACTTTCAAACAAGAATACAAAGTCTCTTCCATCAGGGAGCAACCATCTCTTAAACAAAATAAACCTCAGCATCAGATGTGTGTGTGTGTGTCTGTGTGTGTGTGTATGTATCTATGTGTGTGTGTGTCTCTGTGTCTGTGTGTCTGTGTGTGTGTATCTATGTGTGTGCGTGTCGCTGTGTCTGTGTGTGTCTGTGTGTGTGTGTCTGTATGTGTGTATCTATGTGTGTGTGTCTGTGTGTGTGTATCTATGTGTGTATGTATCTGTGTCTGTGTGTGTTTGTGTATGTCTGTGTGTGTCTGTGTGTGTCTGTGTGTCTGTGTGTGTCTGTGTGTCTGTGTGTGTCTGTGTGTGTGTCTGTGTGTGTCTGTATGTGTGTCTATATGTATGTGTGTGTCTGTCTGTATATATGTGTGTTTGTGTGTGTATGTCTGTGTGTATCTATGTGTGTGTGTCTGTGTATGTCTGTATGTGTGTGTATGTGTGTATCTGTGTGTGTGTGGTGTGTGTATGTACGTGTGTGTGTGTCTGTCTGTATGTGTGTGTTTTGTGTGTATCTGTAGATATGTGTGTGTTTATGTGTGTGTGTCTGTGTGTGTCTGTGTGTGTGTCTGTATATGTGTGTTTTTGTGTGTGTGTGTGTCTGTGTGTGTGTTTATGTGTGTGTGTCTATATGTGTGTGTGTGTTCACATGAGTACAGGTCCTCTGAGAGTCCAGAGAAGGATGTCAGATCGACTGGAGCTGGAGTTACAGGCAGTTGTGAGCCACTCGATGTGGGTGCTGGGAACCGAACTCAGGTCCTTTGAAAAAGCAGTGCGTGCTTTCTGTCTCTGAGCCGCAGCTCCGGTGCCCACTACCTAGTCTTCCAACACTCACTGACCTTCGGTCCAGCACCTTCTGCAATCTACACAGTTTAGGCTTAAAGTGGCTGGAAATGATGGGATGCTTGGTACGGTGGCAACGGCTCAGAGAGTGACTTGCAAGCAAGCCACTAGATGCCATGCTTCTCTCTGTGAAGTAGCAGTGGCCACACTTCCTCAAGGTCTCAGAGCTAGCATTGCCTAATCCTACAAAGCTCCCATTCACATGTTAGCATCTCCAACACTCCCTGACCACCCCCAACACACACCAGCACAACGCCCTCAGACACAGTGGGGCTCTGATTTCCAACACTCCCTGACACCTCCCCACCAGCACAGTGCCCTCAGACACAGTGGGGCCCTGATCTCCAACACTCCCCGACCCCCCCCCACCAGCACAGTGCCCTCAGATGGACTAGGGCTGTGAAGCCCAAGTCACCTGCTTGTGTGTGGGACCAGCAGCCACTTTGTAAAAAAATGTCCAGTTTGTCCTATTTGCCTTCCCATCAGTTCCAGGAATTGACCTGACAAATATCGACCAGGCTGCTATGGTCTTCAAACACTATCACCCTGTGGGTAGGAGGCCATACAGGACTGTGGAGCTGGGTCCACCTGGGTGACTTCTCTGTGAGTATGCCCTGCCCCCAAAATGAAGGTGGGCCATCTGTCTGTCTGTCTATCTATCTATCTATCTATCTATCTATCTATCTATCTACCCTACCTACCATTGGCTTTAGAGACAGAAACTTTAGAGAAAGTCCTGCCCCTAAATCTTGAAGCTAGAGCTTCAGGTTTTCAGGCATCGTCTCTGGAAAATTCAGCTGTAGGAACCTTGACTTATGAGCTGCCAATATTCCTGGCAAACCAACATAAAAACAGCCGTGAAGCTAAGTGGCAGTTTTACTAGGAGCTCGGTTATGGCAGCAGGCCTATGCACAGAAGCCCAGGTCTTTACTAGGAACTCGGTTATGGCAACAGGCCTATGCACAGAAGCCCAGGTCTGGAACTGAGCCTCGCCAGTTCTAAGCCAGTTTCCCTGTGTACACAGCTAGGTTCGGAGTCTCCGTGACTCGAGGGTCTCAGGAGCATTAGTTTAAACAACAGACTGTAAACTGTCCCAGCATTTGAGGAAGACTGTGACTCTTGGCATTTCGATAGCTTCCAGGTGTCTGAGGCGCAGGTGGGAAGCAGCGGTAATATAATCATTGATTACCCAGGATACTCCGCCCATCGACTCCCTCCCCACGCATTTGTAAACATCTCTGTCTGCAGAGCAGTGATGCAATGTGCCCGATGTACCCAGCGCTTAAACAAACACTTAGACACAAGGCGATCAGAACTCAGGAATAAGGTTCTGCTTTTTCTCTGAGAATTTGCCTGGGAACAGAGTTAAGAGCACTAGATTTCCAGTGCACCCGGCCTCAGTAGAAAAGGGACGAGTAGTGTATTTCTCAAGCGCCGGTGCTTTGCAAGTTAGACTTCATAAATCACGAGAGGGGGCGTGGCATTGCCATTTGGGTTTTGCAAACTGAGGCCGTGAATTGCAGAGACAATATCACATGGCGAGTAACTGTAGAGCCCTAGTTCAAGCCCAGACTCCCTGGCTGCAGTTCAATCTTCCTTGGAAAACACATCCTTCTGCGAGTTACTTTGGGGTGTAATGTAGCAGGGTCAGGAAAGTCCTGCAATCAATGGCCACAAATGGCTCCCTCACATTTTTTGCTCTTATTTTACCAAGGCAGACCAATTACTCAACATCATTATTCAACCAATTATTCAATGTCTTCCTTTGGTTTTTCCATGTAAGAAAGTCTCAAGCACACAAAACTATCCTTAAGCCCTTACGTGGAGCTGATGCCGGAGGGAGGATGACTTGAGGAGATGCCAACCTTGCTTTCACCAGCACGTAGCACTCCCCGCTCGCCTTCTGAGAGCACGTGGCGCCTGCAATCTGGTTGGGCACCAAGGGGGCAGTGTTCCATCTGCCTCTCACCTCCTTTGGCTTCAGCAGGTGACACTGTGCCAAAGGCCATCACAGGGGCAAAATGCACAGAAGTTGTTGATCATGGTGTGGATGCTTTCAGGATAAACTAGGAACAAAAATCAGCATGTAGCCACTGTGTGATTAAAAGGTAGAAGGGATGGTTTGAAGGGATGCAGGAAGAGATCAGGGTCCAGAAGACTCCAGGCTGAAGAAGGGCAGAGGCAGGGCTGTGGGTGTTGGGGTGAGAAGGAAGTGGAGCAAAGTGGGGTGAGCCTTGCTTTGTCCACACTGTAGGCTCTGTCCCCCACCGCTGGCTGCACTCACCACACTCTTCTTGCTCCTTCCTCTCCATGAACCCTGTCAAGGTGACCAACAGCTATTCTGATGCATTTCATAACTTCAATTAGAACATAAGACACTTGGCACTTGAGTGAAGGGGGCTGCCTCTGCACACAGGAGCAGGGGTTTAAACAGATGTCCTTTGCCTTGCACTTCTGGTAACTGGAAATCCAACATTACCATCAAGGCAATGGCTGTGCCCTTTGGAGACTGTGCAGGAGAACCTGTTCCAGGTCCCTTTCTGATCCCTGGTTGCTATAACCTTCAGAATTGTGTGGTTCTCACTAGGATCTCGTCTCTGCTCACATCTTCCTCAGGATCCTCCTTGGATATGTCTCAGAAACCAAAGTCCCTTCTTTCAGGGACACTAGTGACACAGGGTTAAGGCCTCACTTAAATGGCCCCATCTTATTTACTTATATCTTAATGTCCCCATTTATAAACAAAGCAGCATTATGAGGTTTTAGGTGCTGGAAGCTAGGCACATGAATTTGTAGTAGGCAAAACTCAATTGGTAATAGATGTTTCCAAAGCCCCTGCATCCTTACACATGGGTGTTTCTGTCTCTGCACACAGTAGGTGGTTTTCAGGCAGTGGAGCTGTGGAGATGGAGCCCATCTCTCCCTCAGCTCTTCCAGGAACCATCAGTCCTGTTGCTCCCTCCTCCTTCCAAGGCTGCCCTCATCTCTGTAGGCTTGATTGTTGATCCTCGGATATTATATATGATTACAAAAACGACTGGGTCCAGAAGAATCCAGAAAAAAATAAAAGTAAGATGAAAGGAAAGAGGGTGAGGAGAAAGAAGGAATGAAGGATGGAGCAAGAGAACAGAATGAACACAGGAAAGGAGGGAGAAAAGAATAGGAGAGAGTGGAGGAAGGAAGAGACAGGGAGGGGCAAGGAAGGGGAGACAGGGAGGGGGAAGGAAAGAGGGAGGGAGAGAAGGAGGAGGGAGGGAAGGAAGAAAGAGAAAAGGAAGGAGGGAAGGAAGGAGGGAGTAGAGGAGGAGGGAGGGAGGGAAGGGACAAGGGAGGGAAGGAAGGAGGGAGGGAAAAAAGGAAGGAGAGAGGGAAGAGGAGAGGGGAGGAAAGAGGGAGAGGAAGAGGAGGGAGGGGAGGGAGGAAGGAGGAAGGCTGGACTGCAGGATGTATTTTTCAGCTGGAATCCCAGTTACACTCCCCCTTCATTTGTTTTCTGCAGTGAGGGATTAGGTATGGATGGTGGCTTTAATGTAAGATCAGGGGTGATGGTGTCATCTACCAAACCCATGTGTTCCTCATTTTCTTTTCAGACGATGGGGCCAGTGTGGCTGTGGCTGCTGGTAGCGGAGGTCTTGCTTCCTGTCCATTGTCAGCCATTTTCTGCCCATGGAGATAAGAGTCTGGGGGCACCTCAATCAGCCAGCCACCAGCCCCTGGAGCCAGCACCTGCCTATCACAAGGTCACGCCCACCATTACTAATTTTGCTTTGCGTCTATACAAGCAACTAGCAGAGGAAGTACCAGGGAACATCCTCTTCTCCCCCGTGAGCCTCTCCAGCAGCGTGGCTCTGCTCTCTCTCGGGGCACAAGCCGAAACCCAGATTCAAATCCTGGAGAGCCTGGGCTTCAACCTCACTGAGACCCCAGCAGCTGACATCCACCGGGGCTTCCAGAGTCTGCTGCACACGCTTGACCTGCCCAGCCCCAAATTCGAACTGAAACTGGGACACTCCCTGTTCCTAGACAGACAGCTGAAGCCTCAACAGCGCTTTTTGGACAGGGCCAAGGAACTGTACGGAGCTCTGGCCTTTTCTGCCAACTTCACAGAAGCAGCTGTGACGGGGCAGCAGATCAATGACCTAGTGAGGAAGCAGACCTACGGGCAGGTGGGGGACTGTCTCGCGGAGTTCGGCCACGGCACTCTTATGGTTCTCTTGAACTACATCTTCTTCAAAGGTGAGACTTCTCGGACAGAAATATGGCCCTCTCTGTAAGTAAAGCGCCTGCCACGTGTGTTTTTGTTTGTTTGTTTGTTTGTTTTTTGTTTTTTGTTTTTTCGAGACAGTGTTTCTCTGTATAGCCCTGGCTGACCTGGAACTCACTCTGTAGACCAGGCTGGCTTAGAACTCAGAAATCCGCCTACCTCTGCCTCCCAAGTGCTGGGATTAAAGGCGTGAGCCACCACTGCCCGGCTCCATCACATGTGAATAAGACAGTTCCCCTGCCCCTGTGTAGCTCATGTCCTCTGTGGAAGTAGAAACAGAGAAAAGACAGTTCAGAGGGATACTATAGGTGTGGGCCAAAGAAGTCTCAACAGAGACCCTAGCCTGGGTGTAAGGGTCGACTTCCCAGAAAGGGGCTATCTAGTTCAGCGTGGAGGCACATCTCTCCACTCCTAGCATTTTGGAGGTTGAGGCAGGAATATTACAAGTTGATATCAGCCTGGATTATATAGAAAGATCCTGACTCAAGTAAAAGAAAGAGAAAGAGAGAAAGAAAGAGAGAGAGAACAAAAGAAAGGCTAAGGAGGAGGCTTCTCTTGCCTCAGCTTCCTGAGGGCTGGCATTGCCACCATGCCAGCTTGAAGCTCTTCGCAGACACTGAGGCATCTGGTCGGAGAGAGTTGACATCACATTCCCACATAACCTGAGCTGTGCCTTCTGAATCAGGCTGCCAGTCCCACCCAGTTCACACCCTTTATGGCTCTGGAAACCAGGGTGCTTCAATCAATTCATGCCTACTACCTCGCTAAGAAATGCATGCTTCTTGTTGATTCCTGATGACCTAAGATACCATGCTTTGGGGGCTCACTGGTTAAGTACTAGTTGCTCTTCCAGAGGACCTGGATTCAGTTTGTGACAACTGTGTATAACTCCATTTGCAAGGGATATGGTGCCCTCTTCTGGCCTCCTTGGGTACTACACATACATGGTGCATAGACTTAAAGGTAGACACTCTTACATACAAAATAAAAATAAAATGTTCTTTAAAATAATAAAAACTATACCTGGCACAAGGAGGGCAGGACCGCCCTGTGTATGCCTTGTAGATAAATTCTCTCAGTTCAGCATAACCATAGGTCACTTACCCCAGGGACTTGCTCTAGTGCCTCCTGGCTTTGGGCCCTGCTTCTTAGACGCTCCAGAGGACATCACCATTCTCCAGGACCTTGTGGATGTCTCCCTGAGTTGCTCTCTTGCCCATGTGCTCATGATTCGGTGGATTTTGTACCCTCAGCCAAGTGGAAGCATCCTTTTGATCGCTACCAGACCCGAAAGCAGGAGAGCTTCTCCCTGGACCAGAGGACGCCGCTCCGAATCCCCATGATGCGGCAAAAGGAAATGCACAGGTTCCTATATGACCAGGAAGCATCATGCACTGTCCTCCAGATCGAGTACAGCGGCACCGCCTTGCTGCTGCTGGTCCTCCCTGACCCTGGGAAGATGCAGCAGGTAGAGGCTGCCCTCCAGCCACAGACGCTGAGAAGGTGGGGCCAGCGGTTCATACCCAGGTAGGTGCCCCGAGGTGCTGCCTGGTTCTTGCTCAAGAGCAAGGGCAGGTCTGTTCAGCTCTAGCCCCAGGAGCCCATCTCCAGGGTTTGCGCACTATCTCACCCTCTACTTCACAAATGTCTTCCTCCTGTCTTTGACCCACAGATTTCCTCAACTGTTAAAACAAAGATATGCTACTTACTGCATGGCGGCGGGGGGGGGGGTCTTTTCCTCTTACTTCTTTCTTTTTCATAATAATTTAACACCATGAGGTAGCCAAGTCTACCAAAAAAAAAAAAAAAAAAAAAAAAAAAAAAAAAAAAGATAAGAACAATTATTAAAGATGACCACGTCTCCTGGAATCTGGAGGCAGGAGCTGATGCAGAGGATGGGTCCTGCTTGCTGGCTTGCTTCCCATGGCCTGCTCAGCCTCTTTTCTTATAGAACCCAGGACTACCAGCCCAGGGATGGCACCACCCACAGTGGGCTGGCCAGGATAAATGGAATATGAACTGAATGGTCTACAAGTAGGCTGTTCCCAAGAGTGTTGGTTGTTAAGAGAGCCCTGGCAATTAGCAAATAAATAAGAGGGGAAACATAGTAATCTCAGCGAAAAGGGGTAGATTTACTCTGAGTTACAAGAAATTCCCACATTCATTGCAGGGAACATGGCAGTTTGATGATGAGGATGGGGAGTCAGGCTTTGGGTTCAGACACAACAGCCCTCTCTCTGGCTCACAGGTTCTCAACTGTCCGAATGCTATGGACTTTTAATACAGTTCCTCATGTTGTGGGGATCTCCAACCATACAATTATTTTTGTTGCTACTTCATGACTGTAATTTTGCTACTGCCATGAATTATAATGTAAATATTTTTCAGAGAGAGAGGTTTGTCGATTACACACAGGTTAAGAATCTCTGCTCTAGATGCTTGCAGCAACATCAGGGGGTAGGCATCTCTCTGGGGCATCTCTCTGCCGTTTTCCACAAAAGCTCAGACAGGTGGAGCAGGGTGATGGTGGCTTGCACTAGGGCAGTGTTAATGAGTGGATTTAAGATACAGTTGGGAAACTAAGCCTGAAGCACCTGGAGATGACTCAGATGTGGAGGTGGGATACACAAACGGCATTTACTCAATCTAGTATCCCGTGCTTCTAATCACTGGTGCCTTGTGAGACGCTGGCTAGCGTCTGGCACCTAGAAAGCTCTCCACAAACACAGGGAAGATAACAAAGACAGCTTTGTCTGCCAGGAAACTTTTCAGATCCAGCCATGAGTCACTGTGAGGTCTTTGTGGAGAGAGATTTGGGTGGGAGTAGGTAGTGGAATATTCTACCATAGCAAATCACGTCACAGGAAGACTAATCATCCCACAGGCTGGGATACCCTGCTCTCGCTCACAGCCCAGGCTGCCAGCAGCCAGGGCCCAGGCAACACCCAGCAGAGCAGCACCTTTTCTCTGATTCTCTGTCTAGTCTCTTGGACTTGCACCTGCCAAGATTTTCAATTTCTGCAACCTACAACCTGGAAGAGATCCTACCCCTCATTGGGCTCAGGGACCTGTTTGATGTGGAAGCTGACCTATCAGGAATCATGGGGCAACTCAACAAAACTGTCTCCAGGGTAAGGCAGGGGATGTTAACTCGGGGAGGAGAGATGTTTTTCTTCCAACATGAGTGCATTGGAAAAACCAAGGTCTCCGAAGTCCTTTTCCTAGACTGACTTTTCAACACACAATCTTTACAGATTTCACTACAGATTTTATTCATGGATTTATCCATTTCCATCTCCCCTTCCCTAAATCTACACTAGTCGGGGCAGGGATGTAGGGTTCTGTAGAACACTTGAGGCCATTCACAGAGCCAGGTTTATGCCAGGAGAGGGGTAGCTGTCTCTTATTCTAAATAATTCTCCTTTGGGCATCAGGAGCTCTCTCTGTCTT
This sequence comes from Mastomys coucha, assembly GCF_008632895.1. Taxonomy (NCBI): domain Eukaryota; kingdom Metazoa; phylum Chordata; class Mammalia; order Rodentia; family Muridae; genus Mastomys; species Mastomys coucha. The sequence continues at coordinate 117,651,790 of NW_022196912.1, read as the reverse complement.
TATAATAGCTATAGAAAGTAACAGAGCAGGCTGGAGAGATGGCTCAGCGGTTAAGAGCACTGACTGCTCTGCCGAAGGTCCTGAGTTCAAATCCCAGCAACCACAAGGTGGCTCACGGCCATCTGTAACGAGATCCGACACCCTCTTCTGGGGTGTCTGAAGACAGCTACAGTGTAAATACATATAATAAATAAATAAATCTTTTTTAAAAAAAGAAAGTAAGTAACAGAGCATAAAAAGGTGGTGTAGTTGTCAGTGTTGCTATGGTAACAAGCCTCCCCTGCATCCCAGTACATTAGCACAACAGAAGCTTATTGTGAGAACTCCTTCCCAGAGGAGATGGAAATTATGTCTACCTATTCTCCATTAGGTCCTACAACAAGCCAAAGTAAAATTTCATGTGAGGAGTCACTGAGTTCTTCAGGCAGGGGTGAAGGGTTACTGGCAGGAGAATAGGCGACCCAGAATCAGCTTACATGGAAAAATCTTGGCTCAACATAGATAGAGCCCTTCTTCAGTCAACCTCCATCAAGCCCCTAGCCCATGTGTAAATAGAGCAGAATTGTGTACAGATGGCTGAGAGGAGCTGCTGGAATCTCAGATGAGGGACCAGATGGCTCTCTTCCTCCCTCCATCTGTGAGGGAGTGTTAACAGCCAGCCATCCCGATTCTGATGGACACGTGTAGGCATGAACACACGGTCTGATAAAGATGGCAGCAGCTTTGTTCAGAGGACTGCATTCTACGAGGCCCATCCCTAGCAGACAGGGCATCCTAGAAGCAGCTTGCTATGTAATGCTGACTACAGATCTGCTCCTCATGAATTCTTCCAGGCTGGAGATGAAAGGGAAAATCTCTCTCTTAGAGGAGGAGAGGAAGACAGGAGAAATATACAGTGGCTTGTAACCTTCCCCCACAGACCTCCATAATGGCTGCTCACAGCCACTGCCTAAAAGCAGGTCTCCTGTTCAGTCAATGTTTAGAGGCTGTGTTCTTTCTTGATGTGAGATAGCACAAGCCCCATGGAATGGTCAAGCATTTGTAACCCTCTAACAGGAATGATAGTCTTTTTCAGGAGAGTGACCCAGGTTCTTCCTAGAGCCCAGCTGAGGTCAGAGATGTCTGTTGCCATCATCTTTGTCAGGACTTTACAAGGAATGGACTCTGTCTTGTATTTGGCTCTTAACCCTCCAGCAGAGAGCTAAATACACACCCAAGGATGCAGGGATGTAGACTTGTGTCTGAGCATGTGTGTATAAGGTATGCCTGTATGTGCACTGGAGTGTGTGTAGGTATTCGTGTGTGTTTATGAGCCTGTGGGGTGGACAAGAAGAAAATGACAGACTTCAAAGAACATTGCACAGTGACCTTGCCTGCCTTGGCTATCTTTTTTGGAGGTAAAGGAACACAAGACTATTTTCCCAACTTCTTTTAAGGTCACAGTCCTTTCTTGCTAAGAAGTTGTGAAACGAGGCCTTTAATATTCTGTGATTAGGGCAACTTGGGATTCAATTCTACCTAACGCATTAGGGCCTGCTTTTGCCCACAAGCCATTTTGAAGATGAGAAGGCAGAGGGAATTAAGAACAGGTAAGTGAAACTCAAAGAAGCCTGCTCCCTGTATACCTACATGCCAAGAAATGTCCTGGGAGGTGCTGCTGGGTTTGAGTGTGTGTGGCACTTAGCTCCTCAGTAGGGCTGAGGCCATCTCATGTCAGGGTACTCAGCTCAGGGAGGTGACATATAGAAGTTGGAGTTGTTTCTAAGAAAGGTTGGACCCGAGGAGCCTGAGCAGGCTCTGAGACATCAACCAAGGGTTGGAGAAGGTGGCCTCTGCCCTCAGAACCGTGAAAGAGCACTGAGTCTGTCCTCTTCTCTCCTAAGGTGTCACACAAGGCCGTAGTGGACATGAACGAGAAGGGAACTGAGACTGCAGCTGCCTCTGGCCTCCTCTCCCAACCTCCATCCCTGAACATGACATCAGCCCCACATGCCCACTTTAACAGGCCCTTCCTGCTTCTGCTGTGGGAGGTGACCACCCAGAGTCTGCTCTTCTTGGGGAAAGTGGTCAACCCAGCCGCTGGGTAATTGTGATGGGGAGGCCACAGGAAGGCTAGCCCAACCTGCATGGCAGGAACCCCTGTGCTGCAGTTCTAATAAATCTGAATTTGTGCAAAGTCCCATGAGCCACTCTCGCAGGAGGGTGATATCCAGGCAGCTTCTAGCCATCTGTGCCACGAGCTTCGCAACCCTGCAGATTCCATTGCAGATATCTGATGGATAGCCTTACGGAAAGGGATGTGGGAAAAGGCACCAAGGACACATGGGAACGAGCAAGCCAGCTGGCATCCTTCTGCAGTTACATTGAGGGGAAGCTGGATCTGCGGCCAGCCAGGGATTCAAACCATGTGCTGTGAAGCAAAAGGGTGTTTGTGGGGGGGGGACTGATTTCATCATTGACCTAACGTGGGAGGCAGAATTGGAAAGGCAGGAAAGGAGCTCCAGAAGCAAGGGTGCCCCAAGGCTGAGTAAGGTCAGGAGGATGGGAGTGGGATGAATGTGGGGGTGTATTCATACATAATAAATACACACATACATACACACATACATGCATACACACATACATACACACACACATACATATACACATACATACACACATACATACACACATACATGTATACATGCATGCATACATACATACACACATACATACACGCATGCATATATACATACATACACACACACATACATACATACACATATACATACACACATACACATACATACATACATACACACATACATGCATACTTGTGCATATGTATACCTTTAAATCTAGGCTTTGTGAGTAAGGGAAACATGTGGCGTTCACCTTTTAGTCTAGATAGTTCTCGCAGTACAACCATTAATTCCAGTTCCATGTGTTTTTTTCCCTGCAAATGTCATGATTTCGGTTTTCTCTACAGCTGCATAGAGTTCCATTGAGATACACTCCACATGTCTTTCATCCATCTGTCTGTCGATGGACAGATGCAGAGCAGCTGGCTCTGCTTCCCAGACATCAAGAATAGAATAGTGATAAACCTGGAGGCTTGGCAATGACATTTTAGCGTATGGATCTGCACCCTCAGACAAACATCCTAAACACAAGTTCTCAATCCAGCTCTGGAGAGCCAGAGAGGATATCAATAAAAGGCTCAGGCTACTGAGTGTTATACCATATCTGAGCTACTTGGGCTGGAAGGTAGAGCCTTGACTTCATATTATATAAAATTAGATTAGTTGGCAATATTGCTGATTCACTTCATATTTGAGGGGAAAGATGTTTCACATAGTAATTGAAATTCGGTCAGATAAGGGGAATTCCCAACTACCTCTTAGTGCACATCTTTCCTGTAGAGAGAGGCATTGGGAGATGGCAATCCCACACCTACTTGCCCATCAGCATAGGCTCATACTGCCCTCTGCAGGCTATAGGGGGTTATTGACACATACCAGAATTACTATTTAGCTGGTACTCTCGGACCCCTAGGTTAGTTGAACAGAGGAGTCCCTGTAAGAGGGTAGATTTGCCAAATATGATACAGATTGCCTTGGTAAGTCTGAAATTTAGCCAAGCCAAATAACTTTTTAATGTAATTATTCCCTGTGACATACTTGGGCCATATTTGTACCCAAAAAAATTTATTCTTCTTGGGCGCTATTCAAATTAGTAAGTAGCCTAGAGTTTGTATGGAGGCATAGAGAAACCCGTGTGGTCAACACTCTTCAGTGCATCAGAATGAAAGTTACACGGGGCTGAAGGGCAGGCTGGCCCCCTCATCAGGGCAGAGAAGGAAGTCAATATCGAAGCAAGTAAATAGCTCCAGTGCAGAAGTTGGGGAATTTCCTAGACTGCCCACCCTGGGAAATAAACACCCAGAATGCCGAGCAACACTGCAGCCTCGGCAGAGAACATCACGAACGCTCTTGGTTTTTCTCATCAGTAAATTATATTTTCCTTCCCGGCTTCCAAAGTTAGATGAGACTGTTTTCAACATGAAAGGGTAGGTAGCGCCAGTGAAGGTCACCACAGGGCAGGGAGAGGCTTCGAAGCCACCACGCAGGCTGGAGAGTCTCTGAGGAGCTCTGTGGGCAGTCAAAGGTGGTTTGATCTTGTTTGATCCTGTCAGTCTTTCAGGAATAATGATGTTTAGGCATTTCAGATCTTGTCCTGACGTTTGTACAGAATGATTATCAGTGTGGTAAATCAGAAGATGAGAGCAAACAACCAGGATGTGCAGTAGATAGATCTTCAGCATGCTTCAGCCCAGGCTTGCCCATGACCACTGCTCCTGCCTTGCCCAAAGTGACTACCACAGCATTGGGATTTCTTCCATAGTGAGATAGTTAGTGCACCCACATGTGCCTGAACCTCGACGTGTCCCTCAGGGTCTTCCCAGGGACAAACTCCCCCAGACCCTGCTGAGGACGAAATCTGGACTTTACCCTAAACCTGGAGCCTACAGTGAAGGAGGGGAGAAGGAGGGGGCTCTCAGAATAAAGGAGAGTTCCTGGCCATAGGAAAACAAGGCATGAAGAGACACGGGTATCATTCTGATGGTGACAGGGGAGAAGACAGAAAAGAAGGCATGAGCAAGGAGGAAGACACCCCCCCCCCCTGCAGCAACGGTCATGTGTGCCACTCCTCTTTATTTCTTGGCATTATGATGATTTTTTTCCTAGATGTTTTTCTTTCATTGACATAAGTTCATGTGCATAGTGTTGCATTTCACACAGAACAATTTTTAAGCACATCAAACATGGTGACCATATTCACTCCTAGCCCTTTCTCAGTGGTCTTTCTCCCCCACTCCCTCACTAGTCTCTTTTCTCTCTCTAATCTCCTTCTGCTTTTGTTACATGTTTGATTTAAGCTGAAGGAAGGCGGCCCAGAAGAAGTTGTGTTAATGATTCCTGTGGAGGGGTGATCTTAAAGAGACCCTGTGCAGTCCAAACCTGGACAGATCCCAGGCTGTGGGAGACAGGGAAGTTGGGAAGAGCAAAGAGAAAGAATTTTAGATATCATATGTATGTATATATACATATATATGATAGTATGAATCTATAAAAATCTAGGGCCCATAAGTAAGATATATTTGTCTTTCTGAGTCTGTTTTTTATTTCCACTTAAAATATTAATCTCCAGTTGCACCAGTGTTCCTGCAAATGATGCAATTTCACTGTTCTTTAGAGCTGAATAAAACTCCATTCTGTGTTTTCAGCACAATGTCGAGTTATCTGTTGACAGGCACCTGGGCTGATCCTATTGCTTGGCTACTGTAAATAGCACAGTAGGTAAACACAGAGGCAAAAGCACCTTGCGGTGTGTTGACACAGAGCTTTCCTAGAGCATTTTCTCGTTCAGGGTTTTGAGGGTCCTCCATAGCGATGATGTCCGTAGTGCAGGGACCAATGTACATTCCTCCAGTACTGTCTGGGGGTCCTCTCCCTACACACCCCTCGGCATTGGTTGTTGCTTGTTTTCTTAATGACTCCCATTCTGACTGGGTATCCTAGGTTTTGATTCTCTTCGTGATCCCCAGTGCTGTAACCAGCCCACAGCACACACCACAGGCAACATCATACTTGGTTGTGACCTGAGGTGTGTGGTTGGCTAGTGAAGCCACTGTTGTTTTGAAATAATTTTACCAAACCGTTTGCAGCGTTGCTGGTCACTGTGTCTATGCATTCAACAACATCTGACCCTATGAAAACTGCTTCCAGATGGCAGTGTCAGAGAGTCACAGCGGCTCCTCTGCAGAGGCACCCCACAGCTGGGAAAGAAACAGGAATTATGCAAAAATAGCCTTGGTACTTCAAAGCCAGCGTTCAGGATTCTTTCGATGGTTTGTTATATTGCTGTGTCCCATTATGGACTTGTGAGTTTCGGAGCACCTGTGTAGACTTTGTCTCATTAAAAAGAACGTCTCTGCTGAGCCCACACAATACAACTGTCATCTGCTGAACTCTGAGAACACACTTCCCTAGCACTTACTGCAGCGATGTGTGCTTTTGTGTGTGTGCTGCGATTGGTGGCTTTTCATGTCTGAGTCTCTGAGCTCCTTCTGGGTAGAGAAGATATCTGCATCACGAATTTCTGCCACTCCAGCAGCTAAGATATAACAGGCACTCAGAGTGACTACAAGGGGCAGAAATGCGTTAAGGTGTGATAAGCTACAAAGCCATTGCATTAAGGTGTGATGAGCTACAAAGCCATTGCATTAAGGTGTGATGAGCTACAAAGCCATTGCATTAAGGTGTGATGAGCTACAAAGCCACTGCAGCTGTGGCTGACAGGGGTCAAGCATGTTTTCGTCTTGCGCAGGGAAGTTCCAAGCAGGCTGTGCATGTGATGTGAACTTGTCCTGGCCATGCTACATAACTACAGGTGCTGCAGTAGCAATCAGGGACTAGGCAGAGACAAGCACTTACCAATGGAAGGAGAAGGGATCAAGGGAGCAGGAGAGCTGAAGGGCAGCCCGGAAGACATTGTGTTAATGATTCCTGAGGAGAGGGTGATCTTAAAGAGACACTGATCTGTGGAGAGCCTTTTGGGGTGCCGCTTGGCAGGAATCTGGCATTGGCCAAGAATAAGGAAATGGGCCGCTTAGCAGGAATCTGACATTAGGACATGATGAAGTAGTAAGCTCAGGAAGGGACCTGACCTTGACCAAAGACAAGGAAGTCTGATTTTCGGGTAGAATAAGTAGGCTCGGATATCTTGATCATCCTTAGCAACCACAAACACCATAGTGATCATGGCACTTTGTGTTCATTGTCTTGCTTGTTCCTTAACTATTGTCTTGCTTGATTCCTCATTCTACTACTTGCCCTGAATACTTGCATGTAATTAAAATGGTATAAAAGTGGACTGGAAAAAATAAACCCGCCTTCAGTCTCAGAATTGACTGAGGCCATGCTGCAGTTTCGTCTAGTTGTCTCTTTTCTTTTCAATCCTCCCTCCTCCGCTGGAGAACCTGTTGACTCACTGAGCTGGCTTGGTCACTGCTCAGTCCAAACCTGGACAGATCTCAGGATAATGGATACAGGGAAGTTGGAGGGAGCCAAGAGGAAGAATGAAATTGCCCCGTGGCTGACTAGCTCACAAGTTTCAGCAAGTAGCAGATGTTTTAACTGTTGGGTCCAAGTGTGTGGGATGAGAGCATTCTCTGAAAAGCACTGGAGCTTATAGCACCTCTGGAGGAACACTGAGGCTCCATCAAGCTGCCCCCAGCACTGGAGAGGAAGGCCTGCCAAGAACCTCTGGCTCCACAGGACTGATGCTGGAGTGTGCGCTCTAGCAGCAGGTTCTAACAGGGTCCTGCCAGGTTGCTGATGGAGGCCAGGGCTTCATAGTCAAGGATCTCATGAAGAAAACTCAAATCTAACAGATCAGGAAGATGTTTCCTTGGTTCCTGATGTTGGGTGAATATTCATACCCAGCCAGCAAAGCCAAAAGGCCTTAGCATGGTGGCTTTAGGAGGTGGTGGTAGCATCCAGAACCTGCGGCAGATATATAGGCGGGTCCACAGACCTGTTGCCAGGACAACAGCCACCATATTCCCAGAATCCATTGGGTTCAACTCCCACCTTTACCTGGACCTACTACGTCACAACCTGTATATATGAGACAATTCTTCCATTTCTCTCTCTCTCTCTCCTCTCTCTTCCTGTGCCACTACCCTCCTATCCCCTCTTAATTAAACCTCTTACACGTGGAGTTGTTTGGGCCTGGTGTCTGCGTCTACCGACCCGCTCCACACTGCCGGGCCAGACAGGGTGCACAGCCACGTGGAGCGGCCGCTGGGACCGCAGCTGCCATGTGGAGCAGCTCCCGCCGCTGCCGCTGCTGCGTCCCGCCCCGTGCAGGGCGACTGCTCACCACTTTTTACTAGAGACACCAGACACAGCTGAGCGCAGCTAGACTACGAACTCTTAACCATGTGAGCTATACCCCACTCAGGCACCATTCAGTTCCATGTTTTTTCCATTTACCAGATTGCTCATAACCAGCCACACAGACACTGGCATATTAATTAATAGGATCAGTCAGGGGCAAGGCTTCCAGCTTTCCAGATAAGGTCTGGCCAACCTTCTCTGAGAATTACGGATTACAGCCCCTCCCCTTGACATACGCGTTAGGACGTCTCCCACTGGGTGTCTTACCCTCAGAGGTAACTCTCATCCCTAATACTTACCGGGCTACAGCCCCCAAACCCCTGGATCCAGGGTGAGTTACTTTCCCACACAGGCCACCGGGCCCTGCCAAATTGCCACTAGGGTTTCTCGTGACCACTTGAAACCACTAGCTTCGGCTGTTAATTTTCCTTGGTGCTTGGATTGTTCTCAGGATGCTGGTACGAACATCCAACCACCCCCCCAATGGGTTCCAGAATGTCTTCGACAGTTCCTCCAGGGACCCCACTGGGTTGTCTCCTGGAAAATCTCAAATCTTTAAAGCTTATGCCTGATTTGAAGGCATCAAAATTAATATATCTCTGCAATAAGGTCTGAGTTAAATATCAACTAGATGGGAATACAAAGTGGCCACTTAATGGCACTCTAGACCCAGCTATTTTAAGGAGTCTTAATACATACTGTCAGCGAACTGGTAAATGGAAGGAGGTTCCCTAAAGCATTCATATATCTCCATTCAAATCCCTCCTTGTGTTCTTCTTGTTCCCCATCCCAACTTCTCTTAGCCATGAAGTCTACACAACCTCAACTTTCTCTAGATGACTCTACAATGCTAGATTGAGCTAATGAACCACCCCCTTTTCGTCGTAATCCTGTCTCCTCGCCGCCAAAAGCCCAAACTGCCACTCCAGTTCCTACTCCTCACCAGGATGCTGCAGAGCCTGCTAGCTCTCCCTCTCTAGATCCCTCAACTTCTGTGCCAGATGTGGGCCGCTCCAAATGCCCCACAGTGGCAGCTACCTTTACTCCTCCTGTAGCCCGCTTTAAGATTGCAGCCAAACCTTCAAGTCCCTCCTCTCCAAAGACACCTGACCCAGCGACCATCCTACCTCTACGAGAAGTTGCTGGAGTGGATGGGCTTATCAGAGTACATGTTCCATTCTCACTTAGTGAACTTTCCCAAATAGAAAACAGGCTGGGGTC
>NW_022196912.1:117638366-117638874 GCF_008632895.1 Mastomys coucha | reverse complement strand
TGCTTTCTCTTCGACCAGACAGAAGAATATTGTAGAAAGTGGCCAGATGAATATGGGGGCTGCCCATACTGGTCTTGTCAAATACATATGCTAGGATCATGGAACAATCATTTCTTCTATCAACATCGCAAGACACTTTTTTTCTACATACAAGATCCGTGGGATTCCAGGTGGGAGACAGGAGTCCTTGGTAAGCTCTATCGTAAAAATCAGCCCGGGGCCCCAGTAAGTACCATCCATATCCAGAGAAAATATATCTCAGTTGCCCAGCCCCTAGATATTGAAAAAGTAGGGGAGATTATCATACAGTCCTCTGAGGTCCTTCTCTCTTTGACATCACCCCTCATAAATGGTACTAACTTGTCATTTCGCCTTTTACTTCAGACCTTGACCTCGGCATACCAACTCCTTAATATTACCAGACCTGGACGCTTTAAAGGGTGCTGGTTATGTGTACCTCCTGGAACTAACTCACAATTGTCACTTACAGCATCTCCAGTGATACTGC
>NW_022196912.1:117597190-117637144 GCF_008632895.1 Mastomys coucha | reverse complement strand
CAACTCCCACCTTTACCTGGACCTACTACATCACAACCCGTATATATGAGACAATTCTTCCATTTCTCTCTCTCTCTCCTCTCTCTTCCTGCACCGCTACCCTCCTATCCCCTCTTAATTAAACCTCTTACCCGTGGAGCTGTTTGGGCCTGGTGTCTGCAGACGCGTCCGCCGCGACTCGAACCCCATCAGGTGGGGCTTTGGGGAGTAACATGATCAGGAGGATGGAGCTCATCAGATAAACCTGGTATCCATACAATAAGAGACATAAGAATTTGCTCACTGCATCTGCCCTCACTGTGTTGAAGATGTCAGGGTAGGGCCCATCTAGTACCAGATCTGCAGGCACCTTTGTCACCAGTTAGCTGGCTGGGGTCATTTGACCCTGCCCCTGAGAGATGGACATCCATCGTAGATAAGCAGCTTTTATCTTCTCCCAGCTGGTCCTGGCAATAGTTGCTAGACAGAGGCAGCAGTGGGCCCTCTATTATTACAGTCTGTGCTGGCCTTGGGGATCAACGCGCTCAGCTCCAGGCAGATGGCATGTTTCAGTGCTCAATCTTGGATGTGAGATGTTTGCCTGGGATATCTTGGCAGCTCTCCGGATTTCTTCTGGTAACTGGGACCCAACGAGTCTCTTTACAGCTCTTCACGGCCTTTGTCCTCCTCTTCAGAGTCAGTTGGCCTACTCTTGTCATCTCTTTCTAGTTCAGCAATAAAGGAGCATCACCCAGAATACTCATAAGTTAGCCCAAGCAGCCTGTGTGTATAGCAGGATGAGCTGTTCGGTGCAGTCAGAGCCTGGGCTCTTATAAGAAATCACATTCGATAGAAGTTGTGTTCTGACCCAATCAAAACCCTAACTCTGAGTGCCAGTCATAGTCATTAGGGAATTGATGTTTGGATGAATGACGATCTTATCACCTATCCCAGTGAGGATGGTACAAGCTCTCTGACCAAGGAAGAAATGGTTACAAGGGAAGAGACAGAGACAGAGAGCAGGAACACAGAAACATGAGAGCATGTGTGAGAGTGTGCACTAGAGAGAGCACGAAAGAGAGAGTGAGAGAGACTAATAAGAACTGTATTTTCAACCAGCCCTAGTTGGCTAGAGCCACATCTTCACAAGTCAGGCAGTCAGCTTCCTTTTGTATTTGCAGAGCCATCTCAAGGACTGTGTAGAATGTTCAGGAATGCCAGTGCATTTGCAAAGGTTGTCTAGCTAGCTGTAAGACAGCCAGACCTTTGCTCAAGGCAGCCAGGGTGGCAAGGAACAACTCAGCAGCTGCTGATTAGGAAATCAGGTTACTTCATCCCCAACATGTCTGCTTGTGTCCAGGAAAACGGACATCAAAAGCTTTGCTGACACTGTGCAACCAGAGAACTTGTCATTAACACTGAGTGGTTTTCACAGATTTCAACAGTGCCCAGTGCCCTGGGGAGACATGGTCCACTCACCCACTCACTGCCCGGCCCCAGAACTCTGAACAGTGAGCGAGGGTCATCTCAGCTCAGCCACAGCACCAATCATCCATTAAGGCAGCCTGTCTCTGTCCTGTCAGGGTTTGAAAACCAGTGCCCACGTGTGATTGGGTGTTTCCTAAAGCACAGAGACCACTTATAATTCTGAGGCCCAAATGAGGCTCCAGCAGATTTGGTGACCTGTGAGAACCCCTGTCACACAGTAGGCACCTTCTGTGTGTCATCTCATCATGTGAGAGGCAAGGGAGCCACCTTGGTCCTCTTTTGCATAGGCCATGATTCCAGTCTTGTGGCTGGTCACTTCTCAACAGCATCTTACTGGGAATGAGGGATTAGTGCGATACTGAGACCACAGCATTAGACTGGTTAAGACATCCCTCCTAGCATATTCTCTGAACAAAGACAAGGTTCTCTATAAACAGACAGGCAGACAATACACCTGGCAGAAGATCACTTAGCTTATGATCCACAAGGAATGCCTAAGCTTCATTCGATCTTGAGCTAAGCAGGGCCTCAATTTATTCTACAGTGACTCATTAAAAGCACAACATGGTGGCAAACACTTGTTTATTATGAGGCAAAAGACGAAAATGGCCAAATTTTCAAAGAAATCTGCCCCGCTCTAGTCCCTGGGAAATGGACCCTGCCGCTGGGGTTGGGGATTTAATGATTAAATCAGAACTGTGTTAGCCCAGAGCACTCTGAGTGGGTGGGAAAGGAAGTCTGAGAAGGGTGGAAGATTTTTCTTGAATGCTGGGGTCCAGCCTTGTGACACGGGATCAAGGTTCTCAAAGGGAAACCGGGATGTCCGGAAGGGACGTAAGAAAACACACAAACAACTTCTTGGGTACAAGCTGACAGGCAATTTTTCAAGGCTTGAAGTTTCCTTCTCTCTCTCTCTCTCTCTCTCTCTCTCTCTCTCTCTCTCTCTCTCTCTCTCTCAGTATTTTATTGTTACTCCAAAAACAAGTAGCAATATATAACCATTATCAGATCAAATTCAAAAGAATGACCATATCCCACAAAGAATTAAGAATTACAATTGTTCCCCAAAGTTTCAAGCTTCCCCTATTCCCAGGCCTGTGGCCAAAATAATAATAATTGCAAAGTTATCATTATTTAAACTTTACCTTTGACTTATTATACTTCAGAGGTCAGAGCTCCAAGGTCAGCTTCATGCATTTTCCTGTGAAACTCTAATGATAAATGACATGGGCAAAGCTGCCAGGCGGTGGCCAGAAAGAATTAAGTTAACCCTTGACTCAGCAGTTCTACTAGCTTTCTGCTTCTGTACATTGCACACAATGACTTAATTTTACTAATATATAATTTTATGCATTCTATAATTTCTTATACATACATATACAAAGGAGACCAGGAACCACTCTCAAATGTTGTGTAAAACTCATTTCATAACTTCAAAAGTTTTTCCTTTCTGAACTAAAGTATCCAGTGTTTGTGTTCCCTTATTCGATTTTTCCTTTATCCCATGATTATGTTTCTCACACTAATGCTTTTTCATAATTCCAGTAAATTCTTTCACTTTCTGGTAATGGACCGACCCTATATGACTCGAGCAGTACGTGACTCTTTTTCACTTTCTATTATTTCTAAACATGATTTCTTCAAACTTTCTTTGCAAGTCAAACTTAATCTGAAACTACCATTGTGCAATTATTACATTGTTTCCAAGATGAGAACCACATACACCTGGTCATTAGGGCTGTGCTGTGCTGTGCTGTGACCCATGCCTCAATTTTCAATTGTTTAAGAATCATTACATCAACAAATATCTAGTTTCACAGAATTTACCAGAGCAGGAGAAGAAGGGAAGCCAGATATAATAGAATAATTATGCACACCAAGGCCAACTGAAAAGCAGTCACGCACAAATGAAATCTATATAGCCGTTGTCCATGGCTAGGGTTAAGAGAAATTTTTCTTTTGCTTTCTTTTTTCTTTTCTTTTCTTTTCTTTTTTACAAATGGGCTGCCCGAGGGCTTCTGAGATGTCTTTATTCAGGTCTGCTGCAGGTAGTTCCTTATTTCTGATGGCAGGTCCCCTGAGGGAAGTGTCTCCGGCTTCTCAGGGTCCCAGGCACCATCCACGTCATGGTGTGCTGTCCCAGCACTTGAAGCCCCAAGTTATATTCCACACCATCCGCAGATGACACTGATCCTGGAACAGTCACAGAAATCCCACTTCTAAATGTGTGCTGGTCCCTTGCCCATACCCCTTTGTGGGTCTCACAAGGCACCAGGTTATAGATGTCAATTTCACTTGGTTGGTGGACAAAAATCTCTGGCCACTCCACACTCTTCTTGAGTAACTACGTACTTCATGCTCGACACGTTCATACATGTAAGCCGTGTATTTTGATCATACTCAGTCTCTATTCCTTCTCTCCCTATACTTCCCTTCTTGCTTTCAGACTTTTTCTTGTATGTCCCACTGGGTTTAACTAGAGCTGCTCACATGAATGAGCATGCTTGGGTGTGGAGCCAGTTACTGGAATGTGAGCAACTAAACAATAGTTATATCCCCAAAGAAAAATGATTCCCCTCCCCACAAAAGCCATTAATTGCCAAAACTCTCCTCAGCTAGGGGTGAGGCCTCCTGTGCCCCACCCCACCCATGCTGGGGTATTGACAGCTCAACCTGATACAGATCAGCACAGCTCTTCCAGAGAACCCAGGTTTGATTGCCAGCACATGCTGACTCCCAACCATCTGTAACTCCAGTTCCAGAGAATCTGACATCCTCTTATGGCCTTCTATGGCATTACGCGCGCGCGCGCGCACACACACACACACACACACGAACACGTGGCATACATGCAGGCAAAGCACATATACACATAATTTTGCTTTTAAACTTTAGGAAGAAACATCATACCACCACAACCACCCCACACACTTGCTGACTGAGTTTTGGTCAAAGACAAGAGAGAAAGACAGCTTTGGTCTTTGCCCAGCTGCTTTGATGGCAGCTGACTAATATAAAGCTCTAACTCCTGCCTGGGCAGGGCCAGAAGCCCAGGGGCAAGGCCAGCATTCACTAATGAAAAGACAGCTAGTCAAATAAATAGCAACCTCTAATTGCTGGGCAGATTATTTGTTTGAATCAACCAGGAAGCAAACAGGAAGACTAGAGTTTGAAAATAAATCTCAAAATTAATTCTGAGGTCAAAAGCAGAAACCAGGTGTGTGTGTTTTCGGGAGGGGGGGGATAAGGTGGAGGGTGGTATGGGGAGGCAGATCTTCAGCCTCAGTAGCACATGATCTACCCCATAATCAGAGAGCAGGGCTTCTCCAGTAAGAGGACAAGAATCCAGGCGGCCTGCGAGCGCTGTGGTTCCCACGAAAAGATGGGACTTGAGAGAGATCCTCCTCCAGGGGATCAGAGTTCTATGCTGGGAAGCTAGGATGGATGGATGGCATCTGCCAGGCCTCCCCTTTGGCTTGTGGAAAGCCAGATAGCCTGGTGCTTACTTAGGCAGGCTCTGCCACCAATTGCTTCCTGTTCCCACAGCACTCCACTTAGGGATGCTTGCTCCTGTTGGTGCAGATGTGGAGACCCACTCTAACTAAGTGGAGCATGAACCTGGCCTTCCTGCTGAAGGTGACTCTGGTGTTAGTGCTGTCAGCTTCACAGGCTGACATCTAGAAGAGAAACCTCGGAGCCTGTGTGTCTGTGAAGAAGGTTCTAGACTAAGTAGGTTCTAGGCTAAGAAAGGTCTAGACTAAACTGGTAGAAAGGCTTACCTTAAACATGAGGGTTATTGCCATGTTTCAAATTGGGTGTTTTGGTTTGTTTGCTTGGTTGGAGGGGGCGGAGATTTTATGTTATTATATGGGTATTTACCTATGAGAACATTTGTGTACCTGAAGCATATATATACATATATATGTGTGTGTTCGTGTGCTTGCAAAGGCCAGAAAAGGGTGCCAGATCCCTTGGATCTGGAGTAACAGATGGTTGCGAACAGCCATGTGGACTTTGGGAATTGAACAGGGGACCTCTGCAAGAGCAGGCAATGCTTTTAACCATGAGCCGTCTCCACAGGCCCATCAACCGATTTCCATGAGCACAGAGTGTATAGCAGGCTGCCCAAGGCAAGGTAACTAGAGAATAAAAGGTTTTTGAGCTCCTAGTTCTGGAGGTCCATGGTCCTCTTGACAGAAGGCATCAGAATCGCAGTAATACAAGTAAAGGGAGGGATCGCATTGCCAGAAGAGGCTATAGAGTCGCCAGCTTGTTCACCTCTACAGAACCAACTCAGGTCTACCATAAGAACCTTAATCTTGTTCATGAGCAGGCCCCTGTGACCTAAACACCTCTCATTAGGCCTTTCCTCATAAGCACTTCACTGATTCAACAATGACACTCTGAAGACTCAAGACTCACGAGCCAGAGAGCTCAGAATGACTCCTGCTAGGGGTGAGGGTGGCAGGGACCATAGCGATGGAGAAAGGTCATCACATTCTGCATTAATCCTGCAGGTGAGGCCACTAAGATGTCCTATTGGAAGTGAACCAAGAAAGAGGGGGGTAAAGATTGAGCTGATATTTTATCTTGGGCAACTGAGAGATCAGGCTGCAGTTATACAGATCGCCAATGCATAATCTCTCAGCTCTAGATTCTGTCATCATTTCATGCCCTGAGAAAACAGATCTGAGACCTTCACGTAATCTTTCCTTTGCTGTTTGGCTTGATCCCAAGCTCTGCAACCAAAGAGACCCCAGGAGACACGGCACCATGCCAGAGATGTTACCTTCTCAAACTCAGTGTGCTTCCTAATGGCAGACTCCTGCAGACCCAGCCTCTGCCTGCAGATACGCCGATGGCTGCTGCAGTAGGCCCAGCCTGCTGCTATGCACAGTGGGCATCCGTACCCAATGGCCAGCTGGCTCCCTTAGCCACCCACTTGATCCTAATCTAGGAACACTTAGAATAGAGACGCTTACACTTGCTTTCTTTCTAGAACATAAAAATGCCTCTGTTAGGGCTGGAGAGATGGCTCGACAGTTAAGAATGCTTGCTCGAGGCTTCCAGTGGTGGGACTGGGGCACCAACCCAGCCACAAAATCTTTGATCTATAACCTGCCCTGCCTGCTGGGATGTACTGGGACAATGGTGGCTCAGAGCTTCTGGGTGTGGCCAACCAATGACCGGTCTACTTGAGGCTCATGCCATGAAAAGGAACCCATCCCAACACTGCCAGGATAGCTAGGAACCAGAAACTGGATGGACCTAGGATAAAACAGATACAAATGGCACACACACACAAAAAAAAAAATCAATGAAATGATTCCTGATGATATTCTCTTATGCTCATAGATCAGTGCCTAGTCTAATTGTCCTCTGGGCTTCTTCCAGCAGTTGATGGAAGCAGATACAGAGACAGGAACGCTTAGGGATGTTCTCAAACAGGAACGCTTAGGGAACCCTGAGGAAGAGAAGGAGGACTGTAGGAACCAGAGGGGTCAAGGACACCAGGAGAACAAGGCCCACAGAATCTTCTAAACAATGTTCACAGGGGCTCACAGAGACGGAACAGCAACCACAAAGCCTGCATGGGTCTGTGCTATGCCCTCTGCACACTGGTGGTTGTTTAGCTCGAGTTTATTGTGGGACTCTTAACTATGGGAGTGGTAGTGTCTTGGACTCTTTTGTCTGCCCTTGGGACCCCTTCACTCCTACTGGGTTGTTTCATCGAGCCTCTATATGAGGGTTTGTACCTGGTCTTATTGAATCTTGCGGATGTCCCTGGGATAGCTGCTCTTTTCTGAGGAGCAGTAGATCTGGGGAAAAAGAGAGGAGGAGCAGAGGGAGGGGGGATGCTCTCAAAATGTATTGTACGAGAAGAATATTTTTTTAAAAAAAGAATGCTTGCTGCTCTTGCAGAACCCAGAATCCATCCCTGGTAGTTCAGAACCACTTCCAGGGGTAATCGGGATGCCTCTGGTCTCTGTGGGCACCTGCACTCTCATGCACACACACCCAGAGACGCATAATTAAAAATAAAATAAAAAGTGTCACTGTTCTGTCATGTCCCCTGAGACATGATCATTATAGACACCAAGCACTTGTCTCCTCCCTTTACATAAAAACCACTGATAAAACTGTTTTATGAGGCTCTGACCTGACTCCTCAGTGCATGAGTCCTGTACCACCTCTACAGTTTCAACTAGGTTGTTAAGGGTCAGTTCAATAGCTACACTTATGGAGACAGGCTTTCTGGCCATTCCTACTGCACAGGAACTTTACTCTTTGTCTTCACATATTCCAGAGAGTGAATCTTTATCCTTTTGAAACTGCATACCTGATATGGATGCTATAAAAATACCTTGGGGTGGCGGAGGAACACAAGACAAGGCCCACCAGTTCTTGCTTGACTCGCCATCTGATAAACCCAGCCCCTCCATGATGGCTCAGGAATCACCTAGCACAGCCACAGGACAGGCATTGCTTATAGTCAAAGCCAGGCAGGCAATTAAACTGAATGGATCGTTGACCCGTAGAACCGAGTTCAGAGACATCACCATTTTCTCACGTAAGGGCTACAGTAATAGCAATGATAACAAATGGGCCGAATTTTAAAGCAGGGGTACTGGCTTGACTAAATTTCTTAACGTTTTTCATCATAATTTGAAGATGCGATAGTGAATAAGAGAAGATGTGAGAGGAGACAGAGGTGAGTCTTGGTGGTGGTCACGGCTAACACAGCCAGTCCTTATGTGGAGGTTGGGTGGATCCTAGAGATTAACAGGAACATATCCTTAGATGCCTGCCTTGGGTGGAAGATAAAGTCTCCCTGAACTCAGGGTCTGCCATCACTAAGGATGGCCTTGTGGGGTGACGATTAGGGCACAGGTATGACATCCACTCCGAGGTAAGCTTGTCTCTGCCACCTTATCAGTGCAGAAGACTGAGTTCTTACTAGGTTTTCATTTAAGTCTAAAAAGTCCATACAGCACTTGTGATCCAGAGTAAGTAGTGCTATTTTGACTTTATTCTATCCAACAAAATCTCCTAATATTTTCCCATATGGTTTTTTTTTTTCCTAGCTGCAAGAATCTCCCAGTAGTTCCTGGGGAGAGCTCTTCCCTGCCTCAGGGTCTTTATCTATGATGTCACTCCTCCTCCTGGCATGTTTTCCCTTCCAGTGTGAACCTTGGCTCACTCCCTCAGGAATCATTTCCCTAATCATCCATCATCCTGCCTGGACTGGTTTCCCACACACTTTCAGACTTTCTACATCAGCTTTTTCTCAATTTCCCCCATAGCAGAACATAACCCCTGTGTTATCTGCTTACTGTCCCTGAGGACTTCTCTACTGCTTACTGTCACACTTTACAACACACCTCCTTCATCGGGTCACCTGTAATTTCCATAGTCACACAAGCAGATCTTTCTAGTCTCTGCCCCTCCCCCTCCGATGTTCCTGGAACATCCTACTGTGGCCATGCTTCCATATTTACCCAAGAACCCATCATCAGAATCACTCAGCCAACAGGCACCTCTCTCCTTTTACCACAAAGTCGCAACCGAGTCCTAATTAAGCCCTCTCCAAGTATGCTGTCCTCTGAGCTCACTGCATACCCACAGGGGATGGGCAACAACAGGGCTCTCATGATTGGTCCCACTGTAACTTCACAGATTATTCAAATCCCTTGAGCATTCTCCCTAGTTCTGGGCTGTCATTCCTCACTTCTCTAACCTGTTCCATTTTCTAGTCTTCTAAGTAACTATTTCTTAAGATCTGTTTCCTCTACCAAAGCTATCTTCTCCCCCCACCCCTGCTCATTCTTAGTCTCAGCCTATGTTGTTATTTCTTGCTACACTGTAACCGGAAGGGAACTTCCTCTAAAAACTCCCTCTCTGTTCTTTTCTACATTCCCACAAAGAAGTCCTGGGCTCTTCCCTCTCTCTGCAGAGGATGAAACATCTCTGGCCCCAACCACCAACAATATAGCAATGACTCTTGACACACAGAGACAGTGGTGGCAAGTTCCCTCTCCCACTCCCAGCCCCACCACAACTTCCCTCTCTACCTGAACATTTTTTTTCTGTTAACAAATACTTTTCCCCTGAAGGGACTGGTATCAGGTGCCGTGGAATGCATAGAGGTGATAAACACATTATCAATTTCCCAGCACACAGGAGGTGGCTCTACCTGATCTGCAGGAACAGTACCTTCGAGAATTTGTATGTAAAAACAGTAAGGCTGGCACTGGCTCAGCAGTCAAAAGTCCTGGTTGCTCTCTCAGAGGACCTGGGTCAGTCCTCAGCACTCACATGGTCACTCACAACTGTCTGTAACTCTGGTACCAGGGGATTCAAAGCCCTCTTCGGGCTTCCATGGGCACCAGGCATACGAGCAATGCACATATGTATTTGCAGGCAAAACACCCACATGCATAAAAGCCAAAATAGAAGCAGTTGAGTTTGCATTCTGGATATAGCCTAAAACTTAGCTTCTAGTCTTACATCCGCCCCAGGAAATCAACTCCTAATGTTGACCTGCTTAAAAAAAAACAGCAAAATTAAAACTTTAATTGGGCAAATAAGAGGTGTATTGTTTTAGGTACAATGGCATTTTTAGAATCAGTGATATTCTGTAGCTCTAGTATGATGAGGCTTCAGCAAAATCCCTCTATCTTTCTGTCTTCAACCTGGTAGATTGAGTTCTATTCAGTCACAGCCCCATACTTTTGGGGGCTTCATCATAAAACATCTTGTGCAAGCTGGCAGTGGGAGAGGAGAACCCCTAGGAGACATTGGTCCTTCCAGACATCATGGATGAGGTGTCTGCTCTTTGTAGCTTCATATCACAGCAAAGACCCCCAAGTAGAGCATTGTGAGGTAAAAAGGCCAGAGACTCACTCAAGGCCTCCAACACTGCAGTCCAGATGGGGCAGACAGTGTCTCTTCTGAATGGCTCCAGATAAAATACAGACCGACAAGCAGCCTGGCTGGGAAGTGTTGCTTCCCAGGAGTCCCACAACAAGGGAAAACCAGACACTGGTAAGGGTAACATGTTTTCTACACCCAACTTAGCCATTCTTTCTTCTAGAAATTTCCACTCAGGCTGACATTTAGCTTCCAGAGTACCATAATACAAAGACACTGGTGCCCTGAATGTCAATAGTTTCTTTGACGAGGCCATTTTGTTATCTCTGCAGTTGACAAATCAGTCATTTAAGGTGACCTGTCCTGTGAACATTGTTCACATTTGTGTGTCCGGGCTACGAGGACGCCAAGTCTATTCAGCAATAGACTGAACCAGGAACCTGGCATTTCTTTGTTGGTGGTAGCTGGTTGCTAGGTCTATTGACACCTGGATCAGACCCCGGGAGTTTACCAGCTTACCACTGTTCTTTTCCTGCACTATCCTTGTCTCTTTTGCCCTAGCTGAGGTGCTGGCCACTTTCCCCAGCCTCAGAGGCAGAGTAGGTATGATTTACAAATTATTTAAGTGCCAACTGCTAAGTTCATGAGCATGGTATGTGTGTGCAAGTACGAGTGTTTGTGTGTGTATGTGTGTGTGCACATATGTGTGTACATCTGTGTGTTTGTGTGTGTGTTTGTGTGTATGCATGTGTGGGCATTTATGGGCATGTGTGTCTGTGTGTCTGTGCCTGTGCCTGTATCTATGTATCTCTGTGTGCGTCTCTCTCTGTGTCTGTATGTATGTGTGTGTGAGTGAGAGAAAGAGGGAGAGTGTGTGTGTGTTTGCATCTATGTGTGTGTGTGTGTGTGTCTATGCCTTTGTCTGCATCTGTGTGTGTCTCTGTGTCTGTCTATCTGTGCCTGTGTGTGTCTCTATGTGTGTCTCCGTGTGTGCATGTGCATCTGTCTGTGGGTGTGTGTGTGCCTGTGAGTGTGTGCCTGTGCGTCTGTGTATGTTTGTGTGTGTGTGCATGTGTGTTGCTCACCTCAGAGATTACACATTCAGAGATCACTGACTGAAGGAATGACCACTGCTGCTCTCAGCAGCAGGCAAGCATCGCCTTCTTGAGGAGTCGGGAAGCCATGCCGCAGATGCTAAGCAGATGACATTTCCTGTAATGTCTGCCATGTCTCCCAGCAGCCCATTGCAGGGCGATGCTCACCCATGGCACAAGAGGAAACAGAGATGGTAAACACTCCTGGAAACTGAATTGCCAAGGTGGCGCTCTTGGCAGCCATGGGGAAAAGGATCAGGTGAGCCATAGGTGAGAGTTCCACTTCCGGCACTCACAGCTGACAAACGCTGAAGATGAAGGCTGCCCTCATGCTGAGAGCCTCACTGATGCCAAAGTTAGCAGAAGAGTGAAAAGTTGCAGTAATGATGGAGACTGGCAATCTATGGAGATTAAGACTTTGTAATGCCAGAGCTTGGAGGGACCCAGCCTTATAGACTCCCAGGGGCCCTTAGGCATGTGCATGCACCACATGCCCAAGTACGAGAAGATGGGAAACAGCATCTTCGATGCTTCATGCATGCGTGGCAGTTCTGGGATGATCACTACCCCCCAGTGACTTTTCTCATCCCTGTAACCAAATAGCTGAAAACAGCAGCTTAAAGCCAGTAGAGATTGTTCTGGCTCACAGTGTGACGGTAAAAGTCCAGGGCCCCAGCACGCGGCATGGTGCAGCCAGCAGTCTTTCCACCAATACTAAGCCAATTTAGAAACTTCACAGACATGCTCAGAGCTTAAACTACTAGATGATTCTATGAGCCACCAAGCTGACGGTCAATGACAACCATCATAACCTGCGGTCATGGTTTGGAGAAGCATATCAGGATACTGTTTCAGAACTGTCCTAAGAGAGGGAGGTTTGCAATCCTCAGAGACAAGTCCCAATATCCATACTGTCCCACCCCAGGTGTCCTACCACAGGTGTCCTGCCCCAAGTGTCCTACCCCAGGTGTCCTGCCCCAGGTGTCCTACCCCAGGTGTCCTACTACAGGTGGCTGATGACCCAAATGCTTAAGAGGGAACCAAAGCTTCCAAGCATAGCTCTCCAGGTATTGCCTTTGCATCTAAAACATGACTTTAGACATAAAAACATTGCATTCTCCAAGGTCTCTCCACAAGAAGATGGCTAACAGGCTAATTTCCAAAAGCCAAGCCAAACCAACTCCCAGGCCGTGCTGAATGTCCTGGAAATGTTCCTGGTAAAAGCTGCAGGAAGATAAGCATATGATCCTATGTTCTCACACCAGGAAGCAACTACACGAGATCTAAGCCCACAAGAGTCTGCTGGGCAGTGGCTGCTTCCTCAGGCTGTGTTCCCAGGCAGCAGTCAGGAGGACCATGGAAAGGCACCATCTGAATGACATGAAAGAAACAACCACATATTCCAATGCAGTGTCCATTTGATTAAGCCCTTTCTTACAGCAGCATGTTGTTCTTGTGGAAACAAACATAAGCAATGTATGAGAAGATAAAGAACAAAGTCTAAGCGGCTCTCGCTGGTAAGTCTGCATTCTGGGATAATCACCACTTTGTCTCCTTCTAGAATCTTCTATACATATACTTTGTGTGTGTGTGTGTGTGTGTGTGTGTGTGTGTGTGTGTGTACATGCACATATATCTATATTCTTACCCTTTACAATGTTACAAATCTCTCTTTTTTTTCCTCACTTTTTTGGTGGTTGATCCTTGAGCCAGGGTCTCAATATTTAGACCAGACTAACCTAGAATTCCATACATAATTCAAGCTGGCTTAAGCTTTGCGCTGATCCTTCTGTCTTTGTCTCCTAGGTGTTGGGATGATAGACATGTGTCACCACACCCGTCCTGTTCTTTCATGTCTTCATGTTCAAACCAAAAGCCCAGGAGCAATAAGAGAAAGTGGAAAGAGAGGCTCACTGTAGGTATCCCTCCACGTTACAGCAGTCACTCCCAAGTACCGCAGTTGTTCCCATTCACTCATGCTCCATAAGGACCAACCTTAAAACCTTCTAACTGTGACCTTATTCTTATATAAATAAAACAGAACCACAAGGGGTTAACAGACTTGTCCATAGTGAACTGAGTTCTGATGTTTCTGACTCTGACTGTCTGTCCCCAAAGTCTATATTATACAACCAACCTTCATAGGGTGTCTCTGATGACATCATTGTCCCAGAGTACATTGTATACAGAAGGAGATCCCCAAAGTCTTGTATGGGGCTGGCAATGTCCCTGCCTCTGTGTGTGTGTGTGTGTGTGTGTGTGTGTGTGTGTGTGTGTGTGTGTGTTTTCTGTTTTGTTCAGAGGAGCAGTTATGTAGTTGTCTGCAGACATAAAAATCTGCTGAAGAGTAGATTCAGTATTTACTGCCTTCTGCTTGTTAAGAATGCCTCAGCAAAAAATGCAGCCCTTGGATGGAAAGGCAAGAAAGAGGGCATGGTGCAGGTCAGCATGCAGTAACTGAGGTGCAGGGATGAAGGCAGCCCAGAGAGGTTCGCTGGTCATCCTAGAAGGCCTCTCTGAACCTCCCCAACAATGCAGGAATGACAAACTCCTCTTACAGGGCCCTTTGGGAAAGAAGAGCTTCCACATACAGATTGGCTAAGAGGATATCTGTCAGCCAGGAGTCAGTCAGGGAGTGGGCTGATTTGCTGGGAATATGCTAGTCAGCTCACTGGCCAGAAGGTCAAGGTGAAAGCCAGGCAAGGTGGAGTCCTAGGCAGAGAGAGACACCCACTCAATGATGCAATTGCCTTCCCTGGCAGTGGCTTCCTTCCTCATGGCTCAACCCTCCCTCTGCTCCCCAACCAGGGCCTGTTCCATTTCAGAGAAGAGGCCACACAAGGAAGCAGATTTGGCCATCTTGTCCACCACTTCCTTTGCTCCAGTCTTCCCTCCCAGCTCAGAGGACAAGGCATAAAAGATTTTGTTTAATTATTACTTTTAAAAACCTTTAGTGAAACAAGTTCTTGCTATGTCTCCCTGGCTACTGTAGAGTAACTGAGAGTGTGCCCCATATAAATATCTAACATCCCAAACGCTCTCATTCTAGCAGAAGAGGTGCCAACCTTAACCAACCAATAAGAAAAACATTGCATTTCTTCCCATCAATTCATTCTATCCCTCAGTCAACTCAGACAATGTGTTCTTTGCTTAACACAAAACCAAGGTGTCAGAGAACATGTTCCCTAACACTAGCAGCTTACAGTCGAGAAATGCAGCCAAGTGACTCACACCACCATCTTTCAGTCATATATCAGGTTATACTGGGGTTTTTTGTCCTTTACCAGCCTTGTGGTGACCTAAGGCTACATGCTGGACTCCAGTGAGCCTTTCCTGCCTCATCTACGAGGTAGAAATCAGAAAAGAGAAGACCTGAGGGCTCAGTGTGAGGACCAGCACCCATGTGGTGCTCAGAAGAGCGACTGTCCTGTGCCACATGCTCAGTA
This sequence comes from Mastomys coucha, assembly GCF_008632895.1. Classification (NCBI taxonomy): domain Eukaryota; kingdom Metazoa; phylum Chordata; class Mammalia; order Rodentia; family Muridae; genus Mastomys; species Mastomys coucha. The sequence continues at coordinate 117,622,266 of NW_022196912.1, read as the reverse complement.
GTTGTCAGCCACCATGGTTATGCTATGACAGATAGGGACAAATGCTATGGAGGAAGACAAGAGGGAGAAAAAGAGGAAGTGTGGGCATGTGCTGTCAGCTGTCTCCACATTTGTCCTGAAAGGTGTACCATGAAAAAAAACCAAAATGACCACAGCATGGTCAGCCAGCCAGCCCGTCACACCATGGTCTAGAGGTCGGGGCAGGGTGAGCTGTGAGAACAGAGAATCCAGTGGAGGTGGGTTGCATCATTCTCTTGACTTACCCTCCCCCACGGGGTTCTGCCCCACTGCAGAATGGCAAAGCATCTTGCCCAGAACTGACTCTACCAGAAGGAACAATTTTCTAAAACTATACCTTGCAAGGTTTGAGAAATACTAGTTTGGCCAGTACGCCTCTACACCCAGACACTCACGTCAACTGTGCCTGCCCTGTTTACTTATGACTGCTCAGCTTGCCGGACTTCCTGCCTTCCTTGGAGAACTCTCTTAGAAACGTGTCCTTGCTTCTTGACCCCAGGGAAGAGCAACCCAGCTTCTACACCCAGCCTGTGACCTCTGATGGGTTCCTCTATCCAGCTCTCATATGAAACCATCTGTGCCCCATTTTGACTGCATTTCTGATTTGTGTTTCTCAAGAGGTAGGAACGGTGTCCACTGCCTGGGACCATGCCAGCTAATAACTTTTAGGACAAGGCCTGATGGACGGTGCCCCCTAAGTGACAATCATGATTCTTGGAATCCATTTGAGGATCTGTGTGGTAAAATGACAGCAGGAAGGGTCCTGGTGAAATAGAACAAACAGAAATAAATGTTCAAGGTCAACACCAGAAAGTCAACAAGGTCAATCAATGGACCAATCAAGCCAAGGTCTGAGTTGGGCAAGTTCTAAGAACTGAGGCCTATGTTGTTTGAGCCACCTCCGCAAGGCTTGTGTTGGTGCATAACAAGTTCCAGACACCCACTGGCTGTCCCCTGGCCTCTCTAGAGCAAGTACTGAATGCCCTGCCCTACAAAGGTTCACCAAAGAGCTTGATTTTCCCCACAGAGGTATCATCATGCCGTGTCTGGAGAAAATGCACATGGGGCTTGAGCTGGTGTCACTGCCATAGCACATGGCGAAACAAGACACACACACACACACATACACACGCACACCACACAAAGAAGAAAGCTGGAATAGGTTTGGTCTCTTCAAAACTGTAATCACTACCATGGTCCACAACTTAATTCTTTTGAGGCGTGTGAGTATTCTGCCTGCGTGTTTGTTTTGAACTGTTTGTATGCCTGCTGCCTTCAGAGGCCAAAAGAGGGTATGGGAGCCTCTGGAACTCTAGTTACAGACAGTTATGAGTTGTCACTTAGGTGCTGGGAATTGAACCCCGGCCCCTCTAGAAGAGCATCTAGTAGTTTTAACAGCTGAGCCATCTCTCCAGTCCTTGATCCAGAACTTCAGATGAAAAAAGTTGAGGCATGGAAAGGGCTTGTTATCAAATCTAACCAACATGCGAAGCCACAAGTTTCACCAATTTAAAAAGGAGTTGAAGCTTCCAGCGTCTCACCCTCCACTCCTGGGGTTAATGGCATCATTATTTATGGTGCGTAGAGGATCCTTTCTTTTTCTACTCGAGAAAAATGAGAAATAAAAACAGGAAGCTGTGAGTGGCCTACGGATAGCTCCAGAAACAGTAACTATTCCTTCATCGGAAGGTACCAGACATAACAAAACCAAAACCAAAACAGGGGAAGCTGGAGATTAAGATGTTGGAAGATACCAAGTGGAGGTAGAGTGAGCTGAGTCAGTTCCTCATCAGAAGATAAACCTGGACCACCCAGTGTGCTAGGTCAGATACCACGCACACTTCACCAATAGAATGGCCTCTGTGTGCAATGCTGGCTAACACTGCCTCATTCAAGTGTCGTGACAACTAAAAGGCAAACTTCATCATCACTGAGGCTCAGAGATACGAGAAGCCCTCCACTCAACTCTGTGTGCCTGGCATCAGTCATCCAAATGCTCTGCTCATCACACATAGTTAGAAAACAGACAAGCACCCTGAGCCCTCAGGGAGGGAGGTGGGCACTCTCTGCTCCTCCGGCCTGGCTCCAAGACCTTCTGGGCAACTCAAAGCTTGACTATGAGTGGAACCTGGGAAAGGAGGCTATCCTCCTAGCTAGGGGCCACACTTGGCAGGTGTTCTGCTCAGACCCTGCAAACCCTGCAACCCGCTCAAAGGCCAAAGTGACATTCTTAGCCCTGCTTCACAGAGGGGACCGAGGCCTAAGGAACTTAAGTGGATTTGTCTGAAGTCTGGCAAAAAGCGTGGCGGAGGCAAGGCTAGAGCCCAGTGCTCTGTGGCAGGCACCTAGGAGTGTGTGTGTGTGTGTGTGTGTGTGTGTGTGTGTGCGCACGTGTGTGTGTGCACTTGTGTGTGTGTGTGTGCACTTGTGTGTGTGTGTGTGTGTGTGCACTTGTGCCTGGGCGTGACTGTGTGTAAGCTCATGTGTATGTGTCTGCGTGCATGTTTGTCTGTGTTTGTGAGTTAGTGTGTGCCTTTGTCTGTCTCTGTGTACATGTGCGTATTTGTCTGTCTGTATGTATGTCTATCTGTCTGTCTCTCTCTGTCTCTCTCTCCCTCTCTGTCTCTCTGTCTCTCTCTGTGTGTCTCTGTCTCTGTCTGTGTGTGTGTGTGTGTGAGGCCATGCTCCTCTCAGAATGCTATTCTCAAGTCTGCCAGCACTTTCTCTTACATCTTTGATACCATTGACCTGTCTTCCCCCAGCCCAGCTCTCCTCTCCTTTTTACTGCAGACAACAAGCTCAGTGCTCGGCCCCACACTCCAGCCCACACACCTAGGCAGAACTGTGTGTAGGGTTTCCCTGGCATTGTCTGAAGAGCCTTTTACCTCCAAATCAGCCTAAGTGTGGCCATAGACAGTTCTAGAAATAACCAAAGGACAAGACTTTCCCCACTGTAGCCTGGGCTTCCCTCGGGCATTCCACCTTCCTTTCCATACTGGTCCTGAAGAGAAGAGGGAACTGGGCATGGGGTTCCTGACCGAAATTGCTAGGTTCTCCACCTGAAGTTTTCTCACTTGCCTCAAAGGCTTCCATTTTTTAGCCCTCTTCATTTTTTTTTTTCAGATGGCCTGGGTCACCTACTGTCCCTCCTGGTCCACTTAGGATATGAACATACACCCACATCATGCAGCACGCACACATGCATACGTGCTCTCACACAGCACGAACACATGCACATATACTAAGCACACATGCGCACATGCATACATGCACATACACACAGCATGCACACACACATACAGCACAAACACACGCACGCACACATACACGCACACTCCTGCCCCAACCTCGGGGGCTCAGCTGGGCACAGAAGAGTGGCGCGCAGCCCTCTTGATGCTGCAGTCCCAGGAAGCCTGGAAAGATGTTGGGCCTGGGCTGTATGCCAGGAGAGTGAAATCCTTAAGCTAGGGCCATTGTTCCTCTTAGAGAGGAGACCAGTCTTTTTACAGGCCAGTGTGGATGAGCCCATGCTGGGTCATACTGCGTGGACACAGCCAGTACAGTAGGTGGCACCCAGTATTGCTTGGGCCAGGAAGGTCTAGTCTAATGTGCTCCTGGCACAGGGCGAGGCCCCTTCCTGCCCCAGCTCCTGCCCCTCCCAGATCTACTGCTGCCACCCAAAGCTACTCTCTTCCTTGGCAGACAGACACTGGAAACGCTTAGCAGACTGTCTCCCTGACACCCTTGGGAGCCAAGAGTCTGAACCCGAGGAAGAGTGGGAAACAGCAACCAGCAGAGGTGCAGGAGGCGTGGCTGCCGGAGTCTGGCCAGGATTCTCAGGTACAGTGCGGGACAGACATCCCTGCCTGCAGGCTGCTGCCTGCCTGGAGGGGACAGTGTTTGCAGGGACACAGTGGAGACAACCTCCACCTGGTGCGGCTCACCTAGTGTAACAGCAATGAGGGGCAGCTGGGTCACAAGAATGGTCATTGTACAGATGGGGGAACAGAGGCTCAGAGATGGGAAGTCATGCTCTGGGTGTGCAGATAGCATTGCATCACAAACACAGTCTGGTTCTCCAAACTCTGAGTAGTTGTAAAATAGATATCCCTATGCACAAGGGACCAGGAGAAAGGTAGATGCTGGGCAAAGGGAGCAAAGGGTGTAGGAGGGAGAGCCGAGCTGTTTCCTGTGAGGGATGTATACCTCCACTGGCTCCCCAGATCTACAGAGGGTACTGAATGACATAGTGCCTGGGGGGAAGGAAGCCCACAGAATGCAACCCACCCTATATCTCCACCCCCATTCAGTGACACCAAGGAGATCCACTGTCAAGAGCATCATCCTAAATAGCTGTCTGGATACCTTGAGCACTAGGCTCCGAGTTTCTCTTGAACTACCATACGTAGTTCTTGCAGCAGCTTTGTGCCATCACAATCCCCATCTTAGAGATAGTGAAACTGAGGCACAGGAGGTGAAAAGGTTTGTCTGATGGGTTGAGGACTAAACTCAGGCGCTGTAGGATGCTGTGGAACATCCATTAGGCTGAGTGCTAAGGTGGATCACAGGGGAGCCAGTGAGTGACAGAAGGTGGAAACGTGATCCTCATTTATCCACCTAATACCTGTTGTGCCTGGCCAAGAGCCAGGGGCTGGGGTGAACTTACCACCCGTGCCATCATGGGGCTGATGGGATGTGATCGAGATTTTGAAAAGGATCAGAGTACAGAGTCCATTAGACTCAACCCTGACCTCCCCCAACCAAATCAGACAGAGCTTCAAGAGTTGCTACCACCCTCGCCTTACCCCAGAGCAGAGAGACTGCTCCTTCATGGTCTCCCCATCCCTAAGAAAAGTCCCTATCTAGAAGGAAAGTCCCCATACAAGCGTCCTGGAATCAATATGGAAACAGGCCCACCTCGGAGGAGGGAGTGGTGGGGGATGGGAAGGCTGGAAGGGACTGCTTAGCCTGAGACGAACGACTTACTTTGTGCATGCTTTTACTCAAGCTTCGTGTACCCTTGGCAACCATGCTGGCATCCAATCTGTCACTCTGGAAATGTCTCTGGCTCAGAGAGATAAATTAACCTGTCTGAGGGCAGCACGGCTCTTCCTTACAGAGCTATTCTCTGCCCCCTAGCCTGTCCCCTGGGCACTGTGCTCCAGCCTGTCAGGAATGTCCTGTCAGTCGAAGTCCATGCCAAGGAAACAAAGAATTCATATCTACACTTGGAAAGAGCAATCTCTTGGCTTTGGGCCTGTGTCTTCGTTTGTCAGGTGGGCACATAACCGACTCTGAGCTCCTGGCAGAGGCGGTGAATCTTCGGCCCCAGGCATCTGGAAGCAGATGGCTCAGTAAATATTGACTTTGCTTGCATGGGAGCAACCCAAGCATTACCTAGGAGAGTGCAGGGCCAGCCTGTCATGGTGTGTCTTACTGGAGGCTGCGTGACTCAGGGTACCAGACACACCTTGGGCACCAGAAGCTGTGTTTATGAAGGATGGATGTTCTAACTGTTTTGTTTAGGACTCCTTTGATTTAGGAACAAAGAGAGCCAAGCTCCGTCCTGAACAGCGTGGGTGGTACCTCAGTGCCCAATCAATGGACTTAGCCCCTCTCTATTTGCTCCACCGATAACTGTGGTGACATTGGTTAATATTCACTAGCAAACTCCCCCATATGTCCCTTGGCACCCACTGTTTAAATACAGACTAGGACAGGGCTCTGTCTCCTCAGCCTTGGTCACCACCCAGCTCTGGGACAGCAAGTTGTGAGTATATTTTTCCCTGGGGAAATATTGGAGGGGCCCCTGAGTCCCTGCACCTCCCAAGCAGGCAGCAGATCTGGGACCAGGGCAATACAGGGAAGATAAAGTTAATCGCACCTGTGGCACCTGGGCCTTCTGTTGCCATGGGAACATCAGTCCCTGGGGTCTCTTCTTGAACCTTGCTGCCCAGTAGATAGCTAGTATCTTCAGGTGAGAGGAGACAAAGACACGGAGGGGCCAAGGTACAGCCACAGCCATCTCCATGTAGACAGTGCCTGCCCTTCGCTGGCCTTTCCTGTGAGGCCTTTTCCAGCCCCACCCTCCTGCATTGTGGATAAGCAAGGTAAGGCTAGGACAGTGAGATCTGTGGCCTTTCCACTACACCCAAGATGCACATACTAGGGCCTCAGCCTGTAGGTCAAGGTGGCTGTCTGAAGCATAGTGGCCTGTGAGATCTCTGTGTGTGTGTGTGTGTGTGTGTGAGAGAGAGAGAGAGAGAGAGAGAGAGAGAGAGAGAGAGAGAGAGAGAGAGAGAGAGAGAGAGAGAGAGAGAGAGAGAGAGAGAGAAAGAGAGAGAGAGAGAGAGAGAGAGAGAGAGAGAGAGAGACTGCCTGTGGTGGCTGGAGCCAACTTCCTGAGCGAGTATGCTAAAGTGTCCCATCTCTAAGCAAAGCACTCATGTAATATTTCAGCTCCACAGCCCCTCGTGGAGGAGGCTACTGTGCTTATCCCCATTTTACAGACAAGGAAATGGGGGAAGAGAGAGGGTAATAGTTTGTCCCAGTCATACATAGCCTACCATTCAAACTGAGGCAGCTGCTCCAGACTCCAGGCTCCTGACCTCCCTGACTGAGACATCCTCCCCCTCTGGGCTGTAGTGTTGGATAGCTGCTAACCTCACTGCTCTATTAGGCAGAAAAGCCTCATCCCTCCCCACAGCCAGCCTTGCTCTATGGAGATTGGTTTGGTTTATCATCATGCTGTTTTGTAATGTAAGCAAGAGTGAGGGGGCCTGATTCCCAGGACACAAATATCCTGAAAAAGCCAGAGTAGGCTAATAAGGGATGCTCCTGGGAGCTCTGTACATGCCTTTGCACACTGGTTCTCTGAGCCACTCACTTTATCTTCCTCCAGTAACTGATGTTCCCAAAGTAAGTGGCGCAGAGTCCCACAGAGCAGCCTCGGACCTGTCCTCTTAGCACTCATACTAGATATCCTAGTATGGAGTGGAGCCTCAGAAGTAGCCCTCTGGCATCTATTTCAAGTCTACTGGCTTCAATTTTATACACAGAAAGGGGCTCAAACCTGGAACTAAACTGTGTGGAATTGAACACCAGCTCTTTTCCCAGCTGGTTCTGTGGGGTTGAGAATGTGGCTTAGCCTGTCTGTACCTCAGTTTTTCTCCCTCCAAAATGGAACTAATGTTAAGAGAAATTTAGATGAACTGGGTATAAAACACATTTTGTGAGCATGTCCAAAAGGACTGCAGTTGGTACTTCTGTTTGTATAGTGCATGACTGCTAACAGGCGGTGTACATGGGGGTGATGGGACAGGCACCTGACCCAGGGCTAGCATTGCGGAGCCGGAGCCCTTCCGTCTGTGCTATTTAATCCTGACTTTGTTCCTGCCACACCCCATTCTTCAGAAGACTCCTCTGTGCCAACAGGAGGCTTAAAGAGATGAGGTCATTTGCCCCAGGCCACTGGCAGTAAGTGGCAGAACTGGGCTTCCACAGATTTGTGGCCTGCTATGGTTGATTCTCTGGGTCTGCTTGGATTACTCTCAGTGGATCGTTCATTTTCTGCTCCTAGCTGGATTGATACAGAATGAAGCAAGGGGCAGCATTGCCTCTCTCTTGCCTCCCAGAGGCCATGCCCACCAACCTCTGAAGTCAGAATGTCACCATGTGGGATCTCCAGCTTTTTTACATCTGTCCCTATACCACAAGATCTTAAGCTTCTTCCTCCTCTCCAGTTGTCTGTCTTCTCTGTCTCAGGGACCTGGAGGTCATAGGGGATCCGCAGGGAGAAAGTAGGGCTCAGGACCCTGAAGTTTGAAGGAGCAGGATGGGATGTAAAATGTACCTGACTGGACGCTTGAGACCAGAGTCAGGGCCTGTGACAGTTCACATCCATTGCTATCATGATCAGACTAAGAAATGCCTAGGGCAGTACCCGAACCTTAAAGGCCTTTCCCAGAGAAGATAAACTGAGATTGCTAACGTGCCCCAATGTGGGTGCTCCATCCCATGGGTGGGAGTCCCAGACAAAACGAAAAGGAGACAGTGAGCTGAGCTCTGCCCTTCCCTACCCTGTGTCCTCACCCTCTGAGGTGAGAGCCAGCAGCCACGTTGGACTGCGGCCTCCAGCATGCCTTTCTACCATGAAGCTCTGTATCTCCTCAAACAGTGACTGAAACAAACCTCTCCCCACTAGTTATTTCTTCTCAATTATTTGACCCAGTCCTGGCTTTCTCAAGTCTGAAACCCAAGCACATTGTTGTGTCAGTAAGGAATCGGGGTGGGGGTGGAGGAGGGTGTCTCTTAGCCCCTTCACCATCAAAGGAGGAAAAGGGAAAGATGGAAGAGAGTGTGATCACCCTAGCAGGGACCCTTTCCTTTCCCATCCTGGCCTCCCCTCCCTGAAGCTCAGTAGCCCCCAAACAGAGCACTTCACCTCATCCCCTCCCTGCTTCCCCCTCCCCACCCCCACTAAGCAGAGATCCGTGGAACTGAGTCCAGTGTCTGGGATGAGGAAATAGTTCAGTCAGTACAATGCTTAACACACAAGTATGAGGATCAGAGCTTGCTCCTTAGAATCCAAGTGACAAGCCAAGTGACAAGGCAGGCTTTTGTAATCAATCCCGGCCCTGGGGAGAGGGATGAAGGCAGACCTCTGCCTTCCTGACCAGCTAGCCTAGCTGAATTGTCAACTTCCACACCAATGAGTCACTGTTTCATGAGAAAAGTTGGATACCACACCTGAGCAGGACCTCTGGCCTCTACACGTATGTGCACACATGTGTACCAGCACCTGCACAAACACGTGCAGGGCACATCCTCCTCTTGGCTCTCCCCAGACCCACTCCATATAACTGAGGCTCCACTCCATATAACTGAGGCTGCACAGTCTGGGCTGTGCTTCCCAAATGCTATTGGATGCCTAGTGAACAGTGATGGTCACGTCAGGATTTGAATTGTCAGCCTCTGGCCTGAGGTCACTTGGTATGTTTTCTTGCCACCCCGCGAAGGCCCTGCCTCTTGACGAAGGTGGGGAATTTCCACAGGGCTCGCCAAAATCCAAACAAGAAGTAACAAAAACATCAGGAATGGAAATACACAGAACTAAATTTAGTGTCGTCTCCAGCCCTACCCCACCAGCCTGTTTATGAAAACATCAACACGTACTATGTGATGCGTGTTTTCCAGATTATTTACAGTGAAGGGTAGAAAGCACAGTGGTAGCTAGAGAGACGTCTGTGCTTCATTGTGTTATATAGTTGGAAAGACACTTTCTACAAGTCAAGGGCAGGCAAAAAAAAATCAATGTTTCTTGTCTTCGACTTTCTCCCTTCAGATTTGCAGATCCCAAACTTGAGGGGTTTCATTATGTTAAGATGACAATTCTAGCTATGGGTCTAGGGAGTGTGGCTCTTATGGTAGAGTGTTCACATAGGACACCTGAAGCCCAGAGCTACAGAAAGAGGTCATGATGGTATACACCTGTCACCTCAGCATTCTAGAGGTAGAAGCAGGAGAATCAGATGTTTAGGGCTATCCTCAGCTAGATAGTGAGTTTAAGGCTAGCCTGGGACACATAAGATTATCTCAAAAGAATTAAAATAAAAAGGATGGTGTTTTCATTATTGAACTAATAGTTAACTATGTGGTACGGCTGCCTGAACATTCTTCATAGATGTGGCCTCAGTTTCCCCAATTATGACGAGAGTATGGGGTTGTAGACTAGTTGCCTGTGGCACATCAAAGTAGAGAGAATTCCATAGAACTAGGGAGGCTAGGGCTGGGCGTGTAGTCTTGACTTTGGCTGTCCCCAGGCAGAGTTTTCCCTCTCTAGTGCAACCCAAACCTTGCTTCATTTCAGCCACGCAACACATTGCCCTCCCCTGTCCCTCTTTCCAGCCTCTGAGCTTGCAACATCTGTCACCCGTCCATCCCCAAGACTGCCCTTTTAGAGCTTGTCCATGGAAGGTCTGATGCGACAGAGACTTAACACCCTGAGTTCTCCCAGCCCCACCTTGTAGGAGAGGGAAAACAAGGATCAAATGATTTGTCCTGGCTCACACAGCTGGAGAGTGACAGAGCCTGGGTTAGAACTTGGGGCTGTCATGAATAGATCTCCCCACCACACACATGTCCCATATTAAAGCAGAGGCACTAACTTCTGCTCTCCAAGAACTAAGATAGGAATAGTGGCAAGATGGCAGATGGGCTGCCAGAGATGAAGCCTGCCCAGCCTGGGGCTGGGGTTACAGAGCAGAGCAGAGCAGAGACAGTCCCTCTTTCAGGAAAAGCCACTAGGGACTGAGGTTCCGAGTGAGGACTGAGTGTAGACCGCCCCCGAGTTCCTTCTCCTTCTTCCCTATGCATTTATTTTTATCTTATGTGTATGAGTGTTCTGCCTGCATGTATGTAAGTGCATTGTGCATGCATGTGTGTGAGTGTGTGTGCTTGTGTGTGTGCGTGCATGCGCGCATGTGCATGTGCATGAGCATGCCTGTGTGTAGTGCCAGAGGAGGCTAGAGAAAGGCTGCAGATGCCCTGAAACTAGTTCCAGATGGTTGTAACCCGTCACTGGAGATCCTGGGAATCAACTACAAGCCCTTTTCTAGAGCACCAAGTGTTCTTACCTGCTGAGCCATCTCTCTAGCCCACCTGGTTATTTCTTCACAATCTTAGACTTCTCTGTGTCCCAGGTCACCAACAGTCACCTCCTCTGCTGTAAGGATCACCACAATGTCAACATGCTCTCTGTGGGGACCAGAGGTAGCACCGTCACATGGATTCTTGAGAGCTCCCATGGATTTTTCCAGCTTTGAGTGATTGTTAGTCCAGAGCACAGTGTTCCTCTTGTAATTACTGACAAGGCCACTCCTCAGCCCGTGCCTTGGTTTCTTCCCTACAAAAGGGATGGGGACCTGTGCCTCAAGATCATTTCAGGTGGAAACTGAACTGTTGAGAGTATTGGTGAGGAACTGGACCACCCATCTGCTGTGCTGTCACTCATTAACTTCGAGTACATAGCTTAACATCTCCCTTCCCAGCAAACTGAAGAGCAGTAAGGGCTTCCTTGCAGGACCCTGGGAGTTCACACATGTGAGGGCTCAGGACAACACTGGGCAGACGGACAGCATCCTATCTGATCTTACTTACTTTGTTTTCACACATGCACATGTATGATGTGTGAACATGTATGTACAAACACACACATGCGCATGTGTGTATAAAGGCCTCGGGTTGATGTTGGATGTTTTCCTCAGCCACTTTCCACCTCATTCAACAACGTAGTGTCTTTCATTGATCTTCTCACAGAGCTTCTCTGAGATTCTGGCTGGCAAAGTCAACTCGCTTGCCTCATGGATGCCCTATCCCTTACTCCCCCTTCCCCTGTGCTGGGATTGCAGGTGGCTACTATGTCAGTATCTTATGTGAGTTCTCACCAGCTAAACTCCTATCCTCGCACTTGCTTAACAAGTGCTTTATCCACAGAACTGTCTCCATTTTTTAAAACATTTTTTATTCAAAGCTAGCAGTTCAGAACAATGCTTAATCTAGTCTGGGCACAGCGCCTGTTACTGGACTATGGTTACTTTTATATTGCGTCAAGTGGTAGCTGATGGCAGTCATCACAGCCCTGACCTTGCATCTCTTTCTGTGTCTTGCAGGAAAATGACTCCCTCCATCTCATGGGGGCTCCTGCTTCTGGCAGGCCTGTGTTGCCTGGTCCCCAGCTTCCTGGCTGAGGATGCCCAGGAGACAGACACCTCCCAGAAGGATCAGTTTGCAGCCTGCCATAAGATCGCTCCAAACCTGGGAGACTTTGCCTTCAGCCTATACCGGGAGCTGGTCCATCAGTCCAATACCTCCAACATCTTCTTCTCCCCTGTGAGCATCGCCACAGCCTTTGCTATGCTCTCCCTGGGGAGCAAGGGTGACACTCACACGCAGATTCTAGAGGGCCTACAGTTCAACCTCACACAAGTATCTGAAGCTGACATCCACACGGCCTTCCATCAACTCCTCCAAAACCTCAACAGGCCAGACAATGAGCTGCAGCTGAACACAGGCAATGGCCTCTTTGTCGACAAAAATCTGAAGCTGGTGGAGAAGTTTCTGGAAGAGGTCAAAAGCCATTACCATTCAGAAGCCTTCTCTGTCAACTTTGCAGACACAGAAGAGGCCAAGAAAGTGATTAATGATTTTGTGGAGAAGGGAACCCAAGGAAAGATAGCTGATTTGGTGAAAGACCTGGAAAAAGACACAGTTTTAGCCCTGGTGAATTACATTTTCTTTAGAGGTAAGACGGTGTAACCAGCTTGAGCCGGCGTCCATGGAGACACCCACACATATTATCAAGGACTAGTGTCTGAGCTCTCACTCTAGGCTGCGGCACTGTCCTATCATGTTCCCTACTTTCTGACGGGTAAACTCTGACGTCTTTCAAATCATCAATTAAGTTTAGGGATTGGCTTCCAACAACCAAATCCACTGACTTGTTTGAAGGTCTAATCTAGGCCTTTGTTGTCCTAACAGTCACCTCCCTTTCAAAGGAAAGTTGTAGAATGTGCAGAACCAAGCGTCCTGGTCATGGTGGTCTGAAGAGAATATCGTACCATTCCAGGGAGTGTACTTGATCAACCCTTCTGTTGCATACCACCAGTATGACCTCTGGAAACACGGGCTTAAATCCGGCCACTACAATCTATTAGCCTTGATATTGGACAAGCCATTTTACCTGTTTGGGGTGTGACTGTCCATGTTACTAGAGACAAAGCTAGTTGATTGCTGTGTGGGGATGAAAGAATTAGTAGGGTTACTCAGTGCACAGGACATAAGCACCTGATCAACTAACAACCCCAGCATGGCCTCCAGCCTGGAAGTAGTTAGGTCAAGACTCTCCAGAGAAATCACCTGAGTGGGGTCTTGGAGTGAAAAGCCAGAGCAGGGGCTGCTCTGGCCTTCATGACTCCCTTGCCCCCAGCAGAGTCCTGTGAAGCAGAGTCTCAGGCCAGCACAGCTCAAGTCCCAGCACTTCTGTGACAAAGGCAGGTGTCAACTCCTCCCCAACCCCTTCACCACTTCCTATTCAAAAGGAAGGTGGGGTTAGGGTTCCTGGTGCCCATCTCCTACTGATGGCCTTGATCTTAGATCCCTGAGACCCCAGCCCACTGACGGCTTCAGTGAAGGGTCCCTGAGACCCGTGTCCACTCTAACGACCTTGATAACAGGTCCCTGAGCCTCTCCCATGCTAGTGGCCTCGTTGATGTGTCTCTGAGACTTTCTGATGGGTTCTTATTGGTGGTTCCCCAAAGTCCCCACCCCCTCCAGTAATCTTGACTGTGGTGGCCTTATACAGCAGATAGGCATCTGCTCTGAAAACTTGGATGTAGAAAGAGACTTGAGGTGCCAAAAACATTTGTCCTGAGTAATAACTGAACACCCAGTTGCCGATGAGTGTGCCACTCCTGATAAGAAGCTAGCAAATAGAATTTTCAGGAGTTCCATTTATAACCCCAAGTCACCTTTCTATAAGTATATAACAATTATATAAGGTATTTTCTAGGCACAAGGGGGATGGTAGCTCTCAGCTTCTATAATCTGGAAAGTCTGAGTCCTCCTTGAGTCCTGAGTTACCCTCACCAAAGTTCCTGGGCAGCCTGGAAGGCTATAGTAGTGACTCCCCTGTGCACATGAAAAGCCAAGGGCCTGTGCCACTACCTCACTGGCTAAGGTCTCCTCTCACTCTCCCCTCTGCAGGCAAGTGGGAGAAGCCATTTGATCCTGAGAACACTGTGGAAGCTGACTTCCATGTGAACAAGTCCACCACGGTGAAGGTGCCCATGATGAGCCGCTTGGGCATGTTTGATGTGCACCATTGCAGCACACTGTCGAGCTGGGTACTGCTGATGGATTACCTGGGCAATGCCACTGCCATCTTCCTCCTGCCCGATGATGGCAAGATGCAGCATCTGGAGCAAACTCTCACCAAGGAGCACATTTGTCAGTTCCTGCTAAACAGGCACATAAGGTGATTCCCCCAACAGAGACCTTCCCTGAGTGTCCCAAAGGAGAGAAAGTGCTTGCAGAGAGTGGACTCTAACCCAAGGCTACAGTTAAGTGTATAGGCCAGAAATAGAGATCTCTGGGCAAGTCTGCAGGGTAAGGCTCTATTCTTGTCAGTCCTCAGTGGGGCTGCTAGGTCTCCAGGACCCAGCAGTCCTAGAGCATGCTCCACAGGTCAGAGGATCTGTGCACTCTTGAGTTCAGGCTCTGTTGCCTGTGAGAAACCGTGAGCTACATGAAACTTCTGACAGTCCTGAGGGTAAGTGTGGGCAGAGGTTGTATCCTTGCTTCCCGGCCGGGCCTCTGCTTAGTTCTAATACCCATAAAAGTGCAGATAAGCAGTTAATGCTGAGGCCAGAATGGGTAGCAGACCCTGAGAGCCTGTAAGACCCTATTGGGCTCTTCTCTTGGCCTGTAGAAACTGAGAGCTTAGCCTTCATCCCTGTAAGAGTGAGGGGACTCTCACTCAACTGCACTTGCTCCCCTGAGAATCAGATCCAAGGGGTATCCCCTCGCCAGAGAGGAGGGATTGACCAAACACAGCAGGGCATAGTGAGGCATGGCTCCATGAACATACCCTGAGTCTGCCTGAAGGGCTTCTCAGAGGAGGTTGGCATTTCAGGTGCTTCCAGGAGCTTGAGCTTTGAAATCCCTCTGATTTCGACTTCTCTTCTGCTGGAAAGGGGCCATGTAAAAGGGAAGCGTGTGAAGTTGCTCTCATGTCCTGCTGGGGTAGTGGCACATGTAGTGTGAGAACCAGTCAGAAACAATTCCACAACTGGGCAGATCTCGACAAAACCCAGAAATCCCATGAAACTCCTATAATTTTAACTCTTACCTGCCCACTAGGTCAGCGAGTCTCCACTTGCCCAAACTGTCCATCTCTAGAACTTATGATTTGGAGACCCTCCTGAGTCAACTAGGCATCACCCAGGTCTTCAACATTGGGGCTGACCTCTCCGGAATCACAGAGGATGTCCCCCTGAAGCTCAACAAGGTGAAGTAACCCTACCATGACAATTTCCTGATGCCCTGGGTGTCTGTAAGGTAGCACAGGGTGTGGGGGTAGCTCAGTGCAAGGCTGGGGAAGAGGAACGGGATGCAGACCCAGTCCAGGCTGAGCTCTTTCTAAGGACTGTCAGGATTCACTTGGACAGGTGTGGTCAGATGTCAGCTGGGGGAGGGGGTCTTCTTATGCAGATGGAATTATGGGCCCTTCCCTGAGGTGCTGCCCAAATCCTTGGTTTCATCATGGTCTGGAGAGTTTGACTATCGGACTCAGTTTATATATGTTCACATAGAGGCTTAGGCCTGGTGACCTCAGAGAGTGCTCTGGAATCATCCATCCCTGATCTTTAGAGCTATCAGTGAAACATCCATTTGAAAGTAAGAGTTCAACCAAACTGGTTCAGAGAAGTTAAAGGCAACTAAGAATGAGTAGAATATTCTTAAGAGTCTGGACATCAAAGGTCATTCTCAAAACCTGTGTCACAATGTGCTCACAGCTACACACTGGACAGGGACACGTGTGTAGAGGACATGAAGTGCCTTTCCCTGAAGCTGTGAGCTGCATCCAAGGCCATGAGAGATGGAATCAGGAAAGGAGAAGAGAGGAGAGTGGACCAAGGCAGATGAAGAGTGGGAGAGGAGGAGAGGCCTTAGGTGGTCACCATGAAAGGGGCTTGGGAGGAGCAGGAAGAGAGGGAGGGAGACACTCCCTAGTGAAGTCCTCCCTGGGTGAGTCCCATGTGAGATCTAGCTCCAGCCAGGAATGGCAATCACCCCACCTCCAACTGACCTCTGCTTCTCTCTCTACAGGCTTTGCATAAGGCCATGCTGACCATCGATGAGAGAGGAACAGAGGCTGCAGGAGCCACAGTCTTAGAAGCCATTCCTATGTCCGTGCCCCCTGATGTGCACTTCAACGGCCCTTTCGTTTTGATAATATTTGACAGGCACACTCAGAGTCCCCTCTTTGTAGGAAAAGTGATGGATCCCACCAATTAATGACCATTCTTAGACACCATCCTACCTTCTGGATTGGGTTCCCTTCCCAGTGACATTAAACACAGGCTAGCCTGGCCCATGCTTGACTCTACTACTGAAAGTTCTCAACTCTGTGGAGTTTTTTTGTGTCTCTTTATGCCCTGAGTTTGTTACAGACTTGAGGTCACAGTGTGTTTTGATGTCTCCTTCATCCATGCAAGTAGGTTGTGGGCAGAGAACTGTGGCTGAGACCACAGACTCTGGTCCTGGAACCCCCTGCTCTAAAAAACATCTATCATATCGAGAAAATGGAGGGGACCACATGGTTCATGCTCAAAGACCCAGGGTCCAGTAAGTGCCCATGTCCTCTAGTGACTTCTCTTCCTCTGTCTCTGCCCCAGGCTGGCGTCCCTCCCACTGCCAGTGGGGCCACAGCCCATGATGACCTTCATGGGATCTCAGAGATACCAGTTCAGGGGCCAGCTGTCAGTTTCACCATCTCCATATTCCCTCAAGGCAGGATCACATCCCCTCCCATGTCACCTCACCATGGCCAGAGCCTCCATCTTACCTGCAATTTCCTGAGAATGGCTAGAGAAGGTTATTGGTGCAGACTGCTGTACGACTTTCCCCAGTGAATCACGAACAAAAGTCTACTCGCCCAAGACAGGACACCGATGGTATCATTGCACTCAAGTCTAGCTTGGTAAACAAATGAGTTTATTGAGGGTGATTTACAGAGTCTAGATGGCTCAAGTGCAGCTGCATCACTGAAAAGCCCACCCCCAGCATGAGTGACAGTTCATCATAGCTGCATCCCAGGAACATCCTGAATATCTTGGGGGCAACCCTGCAGAAGACATTTCTTTCCCCAGCTATGGCTTGCTGCTTTCATATGGTCAGGGAGGGGCTTGTAGGTCAGGGAGGAGCTTATAAACCTCATACCTTTTATAGGCTTCCTGAGCCTTCTTCTCTGTTGTCATATAGGATCCTCCCATCCCTCCAGAGGAGAACGTTTCAGGAAAAAGCAAGGAGCTATACAACCCGAGCCCTTCCTCCATGGAGCGGGAATGGGACCCCAACCTGCTCCTTGTTGTTTCTATGTTGCCCAGATATTTGGGAGAGGGGCTCATACATCTCCTAGAAGCAGCCCCTCTCCCAGTGGGTGGGGTGGGCATCTCTGGATCCTAAGTGCACAGGCATACATAGAAAGCCTGATTCTCTTTACTCCATGTTGCCCATCTTCATCTTCAGTTACAGGACCATGGTCTGTGGGTGGCTCTAAATGGCCATCACGGGGGCTCCTAGGCTATGGGACAGACCACACCTCTTATGAAACCCGTGGTTTCTCCATAGTCACTTCTGTTGATGTCCATGCCCCAACCCCTCCCTTCTCTGTCCTCCTCACTGCCTTCCAGGGATAGTCACATCCTCAGAGCTGCAGCAAGAGGCTGTCTTGAAAGCTGCCCTGATCACCAGGCCAGACAGCCCCAGTGACTGCATCACTCATAAATCCTTTGGATGAAGCAGAATGGACCTGTTGCCCAACTCTCCCAGGATGCTCCTATTTTGGGAGTACCCTGCCTATCCTATGCTGATCTAGGAATCCTATCAGCTACTCTCAGATCAAGAATAGACAAATAAGCACAAACTTGAGTCTCAGAGCTCCCTGTGAGTGTAAGAGGCCACATCTGTGCAGTTTCACATGGTTTAGTCTATTGCTGGGTCCTGACTGTTGTCTGAACAAACGCCATATTCACCTTGGGGGGCTCCAACCTCCTCAGTTGCTTCTGATGACACGACCTCCATCAATCATCTCCAGGAAGAATTTGAACCCTGAGTGTCTGATGATCTGTATTCTGAGGTCCCTGCTGTGAGTCCTGACTAAACTTGGGAAATGTATTGGAACCCTGTGCATCATCACCAACCATCAGAGTTTGAACTGACAGTTGGCTTTGGTTCAGGAGCTGCTCTTCTAAGATGGTGAGAGCAGGCTGGGGGCGGGGGCGGCTTTGTTGCTCACCTTTCTGAACAGCTGCAAATCAAGCTGACATCCCAGCTTTTTTTTAATCCTATGACCACACCAGGATGCTGGCTGCAGATGGGATGTGCTCCCATTCACCCAATCTGAAGATGAGAGCAATGAGGTTCTAGGAGTCTGTTTCCCTCCTGCTAAGTCATCTAGGAGCAAACCCAGTTTCCTGTGAGGCACTGGTTCTTAGAAACCTCAACAGCTCCATTCACTGCTGGCTGCACATGGATCTAGTCCCTCCACAGCTTGAGAGCCATGCAGGACACAGTCCTGCAATGCCCACCCCCAGCCTCCCAGGAAACAGCACAGCTCCTACCTCCTATCAAGCTATGCTTCCAGTTGTTATCTGACCCTGAACGAACGTCACAGGTTAACTCAGATGCTCTGTTGTAGCCCAGGATGCAGGACTTCTAGTCCCAGGTCTGGCTGCCGGCTGTCCTCACACCCCATCCACCCAGCATCCACCCTACCAAGTACATGCTGGTCCAGTTACCTCAATTTCTCTGGCCCAATTGAAGCTACCAGCAAAGTTGCTGCGGGGAACTAGGTACTCCAGGCTTGTTCCTCCGCAGGCAGGGACGCCCTCGACTCTGGGACAGGCGAGAAGGAAGCGTAGAAGCAGACTTAGTGTGATATGACACAGTAATGGCCTTACAAGCTCTACCGCTGTGTGGTGTGGCCCTGTCTGTCAGGTTGCTTCAGGACACCTTGAGGTGGAGGGGAGGGGAGCTTTGTTCCTAGCTAAATCAGAGGGGTGCTTTACCATGCTGATCCAGATGAACTGGATTTTCCAGTTTTCAGGAGAAACTAGTTGGCTCTGAAATCCCTCCCTTCTGTACAGTTTTCCCTACCGGGATTTATTTTATTTATGGTAACCAATACCATTTTGGTCTGCTCCACTGTGCCAGAGCTTATTGCAGGAGCTCAGGCCAAACCCATAATTTTTCCATTCATAGTGTACAAAGCCGGTGACGGACATTTGTCCAAAAATAAGCACAGACCTATGTTCTACCCCGGGGTCAGAGGACTGAGGATCACCTCACCCTGAAGGAGTGCTGCACTATGACTGTGGGTATCAGTCAGTACAGAACCTGGCATGGAGTCTGCATACAGCTCACACAGCCCCACAGCTACAGAAAACACCTACCACCAGTGCTCGGGTGCACCCTGCAGGCAGGGCATGGTTGTTGCCGTCCTTGTCTGCTTTACCAGGAAGTGCAGAAAACAACTCCTTGCCAGCAGCTCCTATTAGTAAAAGCTACATTTTAGAGGCTCCTGGTACAGGACTCAGGGAAAGGTCCTCTTTCCAGGGGCAAGCTCCCTCAGCTCGAAGGATACAGAAACAGTCAGGTGAGGGGACACACTACAACATTACAATGTTTATGTTACCTGGGGCAGGCTTCTCAACTTCTCTGTGTCTCTCACTTCTCATTTCTAAATGTATTAATATCTACTCTTGTGCTTCCATAAGGCACAGAATCCCTCTGGATTCTGGTGCAGTGGGGAGGTGGTCTCGTCCCACCGGAGAGGCAAGCTCATGCCACTAGCTCAGCCAGCCTGAGTTTAGAAGCTCCACCGTCTGCAGGCATAAATTAGTCATTCTAACAGCAGTTCGATTACAAACGAAACTCAGTGGTACCAGTTTTATACTTTGTCTCTAGTGGTTGGCACTGGCCAAGACCAAGAGACACCAGAAGCAGAGGAGGTTCTTGGAGAGGCACTGTTGGTCTTGCATGTCACTGACAGTGTCACAGTGTCACTTGAAGAGCCATTAGCAGAGCTGCATTGAGACATTCTAAGGCAGGAGAAATTGAAATGTAAAGGAACTTCCTGTATCAATTGACAGTGTGAACACAAGAGATGTGTAAGAACACCGGAGCCCAGCAAATGTGCCTCCCGTTCAGCCACCAAGTTCATGGACACTTGGGACGGTCACCTGAGTCCACTGAGGTAGAACCTGAAGCAATGGCTCTGTTTCTACCACCATCTCCAAGTGTCAGTCTAGGGTGATGTGTGATGGACACATCTCCCTTGGACTTAGTTCCCTCACTGGCAAAACAAGAAGGCTAACTCTGGGCTGCCCCATACCCAAAGCAGAATGCATAATCTTGCCAGCCCTTACCCCGCCCCTAAGCTGGCACTTTGGCATGCAGTGTCCATAATCAATACTAGGAGGGCCAGTGGACTTAGACTGAGCTCCTTAATCACAACCCTGCTAAGCAGAGAGTCAGGCAGCCCAGGTTCTGTGTCCCACTTGACCCTAGCATGCCCTCACCCCTCCTACAGTCTTGGTGTCCTCCCTGGCAAGTGTCAGGACAGAGGTCCCTGATGTCATGATGTTATGTGCGATGGCGCTGTGTTGGAGTGGTCAGCACCATCTTTGTTTTCACTGTGCACACTGGGTTGCAACCAGGACAATTGTTCACCAAGCTGGGTCAACACATGGAGAAGATGGTAGAGATGGGGCCCTCCTGAGGGCCCTTGGGCTACTGTCCCAGATGACACAGATTTGGTGGCTTTGAATGGAGACTTGCTCTGGCACAGTGCTTAAGACACAGACCAGAAATTATTGTTGGGCCCAAGTCAAAATATATAACGACTCTGGCCCTCAGAGTCATTCCATCCACTGTCATCTTTAGGCAGGGGCCATTATTTTCTGCCTAGTGTCCCTATCACTCTCTGTGGGTCCACAGCTTCCTCTCACTCTATGAAGCATTTGGGCACCCGTTCAGCAACCTTCCCACTGTAAGATTCTAAAGCTTAACCTTCTCTTTTAAAAGACCCTTTCCCCACACACAGAGACATCGTGTCTTCAAGGAAGGAAGACACAAACCACGGGGGCTCTCATCTGAGAGTAACAATGCACTTCTTTACCACCAAGGAAGCGATGCAGAGGCCAGGCATGAAGCAGTGAACAGGTGTTTAAAAAAGGATGAAGAGGCAGAGAGGCCCCAAAACAAAAAAGGCAAGTCCAGAAGATCAAAAAGGAAACAGGAGACAATTCCCCACACACACACCCCAGACCCGTATCCAGAGACCAGAGTATGAAACAGCCCATTCAGGAGATGTGGAAAAGCTGATGAAGTCATCTGCTTGGAGGAAGCGGGAGGCCTGAGCTGGAAGACAGGGGCATGGTCTTGAGAAGTGCAGACTCTAGCAGGGGTTTCTAAGGTGGGTGCTACCGCACACCTGGGCCTGCCTCCCACCAGGAGAGAGGTCTGTAGCTGTGGCCTGTGCATACCTCAGGGACATGCTTTAGGCACTTTCTAATAGTGTCTATGTCATATGTCACATGTTTCAAGTAGAGGGAGCACCCCACCCCCGCCTCCACATACACCCCAAGTAAGAATCTTAGAAGAAAGACAGAAAAAAAGGATGTGGAGGGGGAGGGGAGGAAGAATTGGAGGAGACAGGTGATGATGATGAAGGTGGGTGGGAGGCTGGGGGAGGGTCCTCCCTGAGTCTCAGTTGCCTTGCTAGATAAACTACTGGCTTCTCCCTGCCTCTCACTCTCCCATAGCCTACTCTTCTCACTGCTCGAAACACTTCAGAAACAAGACCCGATGGGCACCTCCCAAGGAACACAGGGCTGCTCTGTTCTCCCAATTCTTTCCAGGTGACAGTCTTTCAGGAACAATAATTCTCCCAGCAGGAAGCCAGGCAGCCATTTTTCTTTTTGTTATAGGTGGGAAGTTAGGGGCGAGAAGAGTAGTTGGCAAGAGGACAAGCTTTAGAGAAGGGCATTCTCAGGAGGCATTGGTGTCTGTCACCACGAAGGGTCTGCCCCTGGTCTGAGTGCAGGGCCTGTGGTATGGCCTTGTGTCCTGGTGGCTTTTGCCAATTTGACACAAGTTAGCCATATGTGAGAAGAGGGGTCATAACTGAGCAAAAGACTCTATCAGATTGGCCTGTGGGTATGTCTATAGATGACTGGCTTTTGATCAGTGACCACTGTGGGTGGTACCACCCTTGGGCAGGTGGTCCTAGGTGCTATGATAGAGTTGAGCAAGTCATGTGGAGCAAGCCAGTAAGCAGCAGCCCTCTGCATCAGCTCCTGCTTTCAGATTCCTAGCTTGAGTTCCTGCCTTGAGTTCCTTCAATGATGGACAGTGTCGTGGAACTCTAAGCTGAATAAACCCTTTCCTCCCGTGAAGGTTAGAATGAAAATGGCCCTCCTATGAGTGCCCCATAGGGAGGGGCACTCCAAGGAGGTGTGGCCTTGTTGGGGTAGTTGTGGCCTTGTTGGAGAAAATGTGTCCTTGTCACTTCCTGCTGCCTATGGATCTAGAGGTAGAACTCTCAGATCCTTCTCTAGCACCATGTTTGCCAGCATTCTGCCATGGTTCTTGCCATGATAATAATGGATGAAATGTCTGAAACTGTAAGCCAGCTCCAATTAAATTTTTTTATAAGAGTTGCCATGGTCATGGTATCTCTTCACAACAAAACCTAACTAAGACACCTCCCCAAGTTGCTTTTAGTCATGGTATTTTATCACAGCAATAGAAACCCTCAGTAGGATACTTTGTGGGATGGTGGACAAGATGTGGGTCTTTTCTGAGCCTCCCTGCCCTCACAAGCAAAAACACAAAATAAAATAAAACAACAACAAAACCCCCTACACCGTTCATTCTGTGGGCACAGAGCAGGTACTACCACGTGCCAACTTTATTATTTTGGTAGATTCTAATCTACCCAGTCAGGAAAGAAAATACTCCAAAGAGACCCTTGTGTCTCTCTCTTCTGTGGTCAGAAGAGGCACACAAACTTTTGAGACAATGGGTCCAGGAAACTGGAATTTCCCCAGGGATTTCACCTGCTAGGGGAAGGAAAGGTCATATCTGTCCTGAAAATAGCTAGATGGGGGATGGAGGTAACCTGTCTCCCAGGAAGAGATTTTCTACAGTTTTAAGAATTTATTACACTCCCCTACAAGAGAGAGCTGAGACAAGGATAATGGGTGAGCCATAGGGATAATGGGTGGGACCGTTGTAGGTTGACCTAGGCTTCTTAACTGAATCCTCATTTCAGGACCCTGGTGAGCTAGGGTCAGGGAGACTGTCTCTGGGCTTCCATTCCCTTTTCCACTGTGGATACCAAAGGAATAAATGCCTTGGCTTTTCACTAATATCCAACTGTTTGATTGGCCTACTGGGGATGAGTAGCCACACCTAGCCTGTTAGAATTGTCAGGGTTCCAGCTCTAAAGCTAAAGGATTCCCAGGCTTGTCAGGAAGAAAGCACACGTTTTGGATGTCTGCTGCTCACAGCAAGCTCACCCCGAATGGAGAGGTTAAGACCTGGAAGGTGCCACGCAGCTGCTGCAGTGATGGCATCCGAGGGGATCTTTCTTGACTTCAGCAGGCTCCCACAGCCTTTCTGCCTCTACCCAGGAAAGCAAGAGTTTCAGCTTCATTTTAGACTCTCAAAAGTTTGACCCTTGGTAAATTTCTTCTTACTTCAGGTACCCCAGGTTTGCCGTCCTTCCGTCTGCAGGCTCCTTTGAGCTACATGAGTTATTTTTAAAGCATTTTGAGGAATTGTCAGAGTTTTCCTAAGCCGCTTCCATTTTGTCGAACCCCCAAGCTGCCTGGGAGCTCTTAGCTGTCTGGAAGTCCCTTTGGGCAAGGTTGGTTTCTGTTGGATAGCATGGGCATCTGCTACCTACCCAGAAAGGTTGATGATGCATGTTGTTCTTTGCCAGGGGCCGGGGGTCGGGGGGCACTTTATGAAGCCATGTAGGGTTCTGTGGGGGAACGTTTGAGGCAGAGAGACAAGGGTGCCCAGGAGCTCTCTACTATGGTCTGTCAAACCATGGAAAATATCAAGTCTATCCTGATGTCATCTGGGACAATGGCATAGGATCATTTTCTCCAATGATTAAATAATTAAAAGACAGAAAAGTGGGGTTAGAAGTTTCTTATTTCCTTCTTTATTGCCAAAGGCAACCTATAAAAGAAAGCATTTACTTATGGGCTTGCTCACAGTTTCAAAGGGTGAGTGGATGACCATTACTATTGTGGGAAGCATGGCAGCAGGATGACATGTACGCATGGCACTGGACCGGTAGCAGAGAGCTTACATCTGATCCACAGATTAAAGACAGAGACAGAGATGGGGTGAGGAGGTGGGGAAAGAGTCCTAGTTGCTCATGGTTTTTTCCATGCCAATGTTAAGAATTCTATAGGAGATATGTAGATGTGTGGTGATTTGAATGGGAATGCCCCCATAGTCTCATAGATTGAAACGCCTGGTTATTAGGCAGTGGCACTATCTAATGGGATTAACAGGCAAAGAGGTTTATCAGATGAAGTGTATCACTTGGGATGGACTTTGAGGTTTCAAAAGCTCAAGCCAGGCTCAGTGCTACCTGCAGATCCAGATGTAGAACTCATGGCTACTTCTCCAGCACCACATCTGCCTGCATGCCACCGCTCACCCTACCATGATGATTGGACTAAACGTCTGAAACTGCCAAGCCAACATCAATTAAATGGTTTACTTTATAGGAGTGGCTGTGGCCATGGTGTCTCTTCACAGCAAAATTAAGTAAGGCACTACACAACACAAGCCAGGAAATATACTCTGTCAGCCTAAGTTATCGGAACGGTGGGAGATCTCTTCTGGGAGGGTAAGGCTCTGCTGCTGTGGCTGGCGTCGAGGCTTCGGTCTTTCCCCTTACCCAACACGGAATTCCTGGGAAATTAATTACTTTCCATGGGTCCATTCTTTCAGTAATTTAATAACAGAAGTCTTTTTCTTCAAACTTTCTTGTCTCCTGTCAGATTGGGAACAGTGTGTACCTACTGCCTGCTCTGAGCTGCAGTTTCCATGGTGATATCTTCCACTTCACTTGGGTCTTGTGGCTCTAATTGGTTGACTGAAACAATAACCAGGCCCTCAGGTTATAGCAGTGCATGGCACAGTCCCATGGCCAGCCCCACAATCAGCCCCAGGCTCTCCCCAAGAGTCCC
>NW_022196912.1:117581369-117597180 GCF_008632895.1 Mastomys coucha | reverse complement strand
CCCCCCCGAAATCAGCTTTTAAGTGTCCAGGGAAAGACCTGGAGGGACAGTCAGTGTTACACAACGAGCCTGTAACCTTCCTGCTGGCTTCAGCTGACTCTATGCAGTAAGTCCTTCACCTTCCTCCTCTTGAGCCTCAGGGTGGTCATTATCAGCCTCCATCCCCTGGGCTCGATATCCCAGTCATACATGGGAAACCAAGGCACCCACCTCCGCTATTATGGACAGAGTCAAGAGAACAAAGGCCTTGCTTTATATCTCAGCACACAGGAGGCCCACAGTGTGTGCTGGAAAGGGCTGGGGTGGTGACCTGCTTTTGGTCTTGGATCTGTTGCCTTTTTCTGTTCCCTGCTTATAGAGAGACAAGAAGCTACCTCGGGCAAGCTTACCCTCTGCCAGGCACATGACCTGTTTTGGGGATTCTCCCAAGGGTTACCCACTCTGAGTCAGAGACCCAGCCACTAACTCCTGGGTAGCTGCCTGACTCTGTCCCCTCTTTTTTCTTGGGTTCATGGGCCCTGGCTAGTCCTAACTGTTGGCAGTTTGGTAAACCCTCAACCCCACTTCCCCCATGAACTGCCCTGAGGTTGTATCTGAGTGTTCTACAGGACGCGTTTGCATTTATTACATTTACGCTACCAGGAAGAGGGGCCTGCTGTCCTCTGTGCCCAGCCGTGAGTAGCAGTCAAGGTCCTGGGCTCAGAAGAGGGAATTGGAGAGGCTGGGGACAGAGGGAGCTGAATGGGACTGTGGCCTAGAGTTTCCAGATTCTGGTGTCCATCAAAGAAAGGATTCAGAGATGAGACAAAGTAGGGAGGAGAGATGGGAGGTTTATTTGATTTCAAGCACACATTCAGGAGCAGCATGGGCTGCTCAGGAGCAGCATCTCCTCACCAGGCTTTTATGGAGCTCATCTGATGGATACCTCAGTGGAGGGTAGGACTGTTCAGCGGGGAGGTACAGAAGAGGCCAGTTCTAGGAATGGCTCTGAATTTTCCAGGGAAAAAGTTTACTCTCCCTTTCTGTCCTTACAAGAAAGCCACAGATGCGGCATAGTATCAAATGCATGATAGGAGAGGCAATCTTGCAAAGCTAATGACATGGAGACATTGTTACAATAATGCAAAGGACCAGCATTGGATTCACTTGGGTTGGGGTGGTGTCCTGTTATATTATGGCTTTGCAATCTCCTCAGCTCTCAACCTCTGTGGGATTTGCCCCCGTTGGTTTGTTATACATGTCAAATCTACCTTGTCAGTACATGTACATGTCAGAACCACAGGGGATTGCGCTAGCAGCACACAGAGCACATGATCAGAAGCTACAGGCCCCACTGACCCCAGTTCATTCTAGTCTGCTTGTGCCCTTAAGCAAGTTACTCACTTGTTCTGAACCATTTTAAAGCCATTTTAAAAATGAAGAGAGCATGATGGCCCAGGGGTAATGGTTGTAAATGACTAAAGCCCCAGGGCTATGTCATAGGCTCATGGTCAGCAGTAATCCCCAGACTGCATTAAAGGAAGGAAGGAAGGAGGGAAGGAAAAGAAAGAGGGAGGGAAGGAAGGAAGGAAGGAAGGAAGGAAGGAAGGAAGGAAAGAAGGAAGGAAAGAAGGAAGGGAGAGAGGAAAGAAGGAAGGAAGGACGGAAGGAAGGAAGGAAGGAAGGAAGGAAGGAAGGAAGGGAGGGATGGAGGAAAGAAGGAAGGAGGGAAGGAAGGAAGGAAAAGAAAGAGGGAGGAGAGGAAGGAAGGAAAGAAGGAAGGAAAGAAGGGAAGTAGATCTATGCTCAAGTGGTCTACCATATGATAGTTTGGAGAAAAGGAAGATGCCAGAAGTACATGCCATCTGAGAAGCCTGGCAGACTTTGACTAGGTTTTATCACAGCTGTTCTGAGCTCTGGCTATGCTTTGTGGGAAAGATCTATCCTCTTTAGCCAGTAGCTTCTCTGCAAATTATATAATGAGGACAAGTAGAAGCCACTCTTGACTGCTATGAAACACAGCAAGTGACTGTGATGGTTTGTGCTAGTTGTCAACTTATGAAAACAACTTAAATTCACTTGACACAGGAGTTTCAGTGAGGAATTGTCTAGACTGGGTTGACCCATGAACTTGCCTGTGGAGATTATTTTGATTACATAAATTGAGGCCATCTTATTGTGAGCAGCATTATTCCATGGTGAGCTTGTCTGTGGGTATTATCTTGATTGTGTTAATTGAAGTCATCCACTCTGGGTGGTACTATTCCATAGGCCAGGAATTCTGGACTGGCCAAGGGTGGAAAAACAGGAGCACTAAAATATATGCATTCATTGGTCCTTCCTTCTGATGGTGCATGCAATGTGATCAGCTGCTTTAAGTTCCTATTGCCTTGAGTTCCCCACCATGAACTGTACATTGAACTGTGATCTACAATAAACCTTTCCAACATTAAATTGCTTTTTTCAGAGTATTTTATCACAGTAACAGAAAAGTAACTAAGACATTGACCTTGAACTTGAACCCTAATCTCTTTGGGCCTTGGATTCCTCATCAGTAAATGGAGGACAGTAGTCACCACCACACAGAACAGTGGCAAGAAGGCAGAGTTCAGACCCATGACAGTACTAGACAGTGCAAACCTGGAGGTACATTTTCTGTTAACAATTAGATAAACTAGGTAAGGTATCATAATAAAGATCAATGTTGGCCTACAATTCTGCTTCATGATCAAGTGTTCTTGCAGGCATTGCTGTGGTGCAAGTCATCAAACTGCAAGAGATAAGGAATGTACCTGTGCCCCCTCTGCCTTGCTTCTTTCACTACACAGTCACTAGTATTCAATAATGGTTTTGCCTTGATAACTTATCTTATCCCAATATCCCTTCAGGCCCCCCCATTCTAAACACAATAATTAGATTAAGCCTGTCCCCCTCCTAAAAACTCGTACTACAGATTAGAATCTAAGGAGTTTTGAAGGAGAAAAACACATTCATTAAAGCAAATGGTGTTGTGTAGAATTAACTGGAACAGCTGAGTATGCAGATGTCACTGCTTTTATGTGTAGAAATCATCATGGGCCCTGACTTAGGACTTGTGTCCCCATCTCTGTCATACAGGACAATGCCATCCTCTGTCTCACAGGGAGTCCTTTTGCTAGCAGTCCTGTGTTGCCTTTTCTCTGGATCCCAGCCTCAAGATCCCCTAGAGATGGATATGGATGAACATGACCATGAACATAAGGAACATCTGAACTGCCACCATGTCTCCTACATCATCATCCAGATAACCTTCAGCTTGTATCATAAGTCTGCTAGCTGGACAAAACATACCAACATCTTATTCTCCCCACTGAGTATTTTTGCTTCCTCTTTAATGCTCTCCCTGGGGGCAAAGAACAACACCCATGACCAGATCCTGGAGGGACTGAACTTCAACCTGACAGAAACGCCTGAGAATTTCATCCATGAATGCTTTCGGCAACTTACATTTATCCTCCATCAGCCAGACCACAGAGAGCAGCTGACAATGAACAGCAGCCTGTTCGCTGACCAGAGCCTGAAGCTTAAGGGCAAGTTTGTGGAGGATGTCAAGAGGCTGTACCAGTTTAAGATTGTTGCCCTCAACTTTAATGACACACAAAGAGCCCGAAACCAGATCAATGAGTATGTAGAGGGAGAAACCCACGGGAAAGTAGCAGGACTGGTCAAGGAGATGGAGGCAGATACAGCTTTTGCCTTGATGAATTACATCTTCTTCCAAGGTAAGGTGGGACCGCCAGGCTTAGTGGGCCTCAAGTAAGCCACCAGAATGTGTGTTCACGCCCCAGTACTAAAGCCTTCCTTGACATACCAGAATATAGCAGGGTAGGGCATCTCAATGTGGTTTTCAACTCCTTACTCTGAAGTAATTCAGTAGCATCTATAACCATAGGGGATGATGGGTTAAAGCCAGCCAGACCATTACCTTCTCGGAGTTAAAACCATCATTGTCTGAACGGTACTGGGATCCACCACTCACAACTTTACTGGAACACTAAAAGATGGCAATTGATAAAAAAAATTTTTTAATCAGTTTGGATCAGAACTAGGGGAAGAAAGACTTCTCTCTCTGCTTTGCCTGTAACAGTCTTATGATTCACAGAAAGGATGATAAGAAAGCCCTGAACTACAAATGTGTAGGGTTAGCGGTGGTGTCACTGTCAGAAATGTGACATTGACCCTTTCCTGGAACATGGCTTCTTCCTTAGCCGCCAGGGCTATGAGTTCGTCTCCCTCCCAGAAAGAAGTGTCCTAGAGAGATTTTAATTGCTTAGGGTCCCAGTTTCATGGCAACAACTCTCCCTTCCCTCAGTCTTAAGGGTCCTGGGATGTTATCCCATCTGTTGTTGGACCTGGGTGGAAACTCTCAGATATACCTGTATTTTAGGTCATTAGCAGACTACTACCTTCTACCAGGAACCAAGGTCCAGCACCTTTCTGAGGATCCTGGTCCTTAGACTCACTTCTTACACAGTGATTCCATTTTATATGTTGGATTTTTGTTTGTTTGTTTGTTTTCTTGTTTGGTTTGGTTTATGTTTAAACAGGGTCTCACTGTGGCATCCAGGCTGACTTGAAACCCATGATCATCCGGGTTGGTGTATGTACCATCAGGTCTGTCACAACTCCATTTTTTTTCTAACAGTTTCTTTCCCTTTGGCTCCACACCATTTTCTTTGAGCACGTGGCTGGTTGGTCATACTACGGTTTGGCCTCAGCTGTCTTAACTGTCACTGCCAAGGTGAGATCTATCTTGGTTAGTCTGATCTGACCCTGCAGTGGGAAGGGCATAGAAGGAAAACAAGTGACTTTTTTTTTTTGGCTAGAAGGAGGAGTGCTTAGACTGTAATTGCCAGAAGTCCATTTTAAATTCAATTTGGTTTTATTCATCATTGAGCTGCTGTGCCAGCCTCTCAGAGCACCTCCTGTTTAGGCATTTTCATTACAAACTATTCTCGCACAGAATATCCACAGATTTCTAAGGAATTACAAACTAACTCTAAAGAAAGTTTAGCAATATCCAAAGCAATCTATTTTTCATTGCATACAGAATTACATTAGGACTTCGGAAGTAACAGTGTCCGGTGGTTTTTATTACTAGTGGGGCTGCTGGGAATACAGTTCTCAGATACAGCTGCTTGTCTGTGGTCCAAACAATGATTGGAGTAGAACTAAATCGTGTATAAGACTGAAAAGGCTGTCATTAGAAGTTTTAGTTTAGATGATTGTACATTACGCAAGCGTTTTCCTAAACTTTGAGTCTTTGGAGCCTTCCATACTGATAAAACAGAAATGCACAAAGAGACCAATAATAACTACTAGTGATTTTTTAATTCTAATTTATATTTTATTATTCAAGGGAAAATTAATAATGTTTCAGACTTTGGACAGGATTAACAGTATAAGTGACCTTGAGTAGATTTTCTATTTGAAGCAGGAGAGCATGTCTCAAATAAACAACAGAAAAATTGCTGGCTGAGTTAAAGCAAATGGATCATAAAAGGGTTTAAATAACAAACCTCTCAAACTATGGGCCCTTCTACAGGAATGGCATTGAGTTCCGATGGAAGAAGTAACCAAGGTCTTTACTGACCATCTTGTGAGATTAAGATATAGAGGCAATACATTGTGTAAGAGACTGTAGTGACTTATTATCTTGCATGTATTAGCCTATGAACCTTTATGAATTTTCCACAGCATTTAGACAAAGCTTATATGCATATCATAAAGCCCTTAGACACAGATAGATACATGGATGGATAGACAGGTGATGATAGATAGGTAGATAGATAGATAGATAGATAGATAGATGATAGAGAAAGAGATAGATAGATAGATAGATAGATAGATAGATAGATAGATAGATAGATGATAGATAGATAAATTAGAAGTATCTGATTACAGATATCTCTAAGCCAAACATAATGCAGTAGCCTAAACTATAGGCGTTAATTCAACCATAATTATAAGCTAAGCATTCAAAAGACACTAAAACAGGCACATTATTTTCTAGGTCCTTGTTTTTCTCAATAATGAAAATCCAATATATCACAGGAGCCATGACTCAGTGGGTGAAGTGCCACAGTGAAGATCTCAGTTTGGATCCTTAGCAGTCATGTAAAAGTTGGGCATCACTGCGCCCAACTGACCATAACCCCAGCAATGGAGGACAGAGATAAAAGAATCTGGGGGGCTTGCTGGCCAGTCTGGATGAACCAGCAAACTCCAGGTTCAATTTTAGTTCTTGCAGAGAAGCAAAGTCGGGGTCCCAGCTTTCACATTGGGCAGCTCACACTCACCTGTTACTATTCGCCCAGTAGATCTGACACACTCTTCAGTCCTCCATTGGCACGTGCACTCATCTGCACAGAGATATGCACACATACGCCATCACAGACACATACACATAAGTGCAAAAATAAAGAAATACAATTTTACAATTTAAATTAGGGTGGAGGGCAATAGAGGGCACCCTGGAATCAACCTTTGGCCTCCACCTGTGCCTGTGGGTAGTGCATCTGAACACAGATGTATACATGCACACAGAGACATGCATGTCCCTGGGAGGCAAGGCCAGTGGGTCATTATGAGTTGGAGTCCAGCCTAGCTACATAGTAAGCTTCAGTCTAGCCTGGGCTACATAGTGAGACTCTGTCTCAACACACATCTATACATGAAATTCCTTTATCTTTTTTCTTATGTGACTCATTTTTCCTTTTACTTGCTTTCTAATATATAATTTGAGACAATCCTCACAAATTTTCAAGTCCTTTCTTTTATAGCAAAATAAAACACTTTCTTTCCATTTATCTGCA
Source organism: Mastomys coucha (assembly GCF_008632895.1). Classification (NCBI taxonomy): domain Eukaryota; kingdom Metazoa; phylum Chordata; class Mammalia; order Rodentia; family Muridae; genus Mastomys; species Mastomys coucha. The sequence goes on along the minus strand of NW_022196912.1, from coordinate 117,590,347 downwards.
ATGAGTTTAATTAACTGATTTGTCAAAGAGTTACCTAAGTCATATGAAGTAGAAGGCTCTACTTCTTAAAGTAAACGACCTTAACGGCTTTACTTAATGTGAGAATTCACCTATCCACAAGCTTCTCTAGTACGCTGTGAACAATAATGAAATGTGCACATGTATGGAGATTGACCAGGCAATTGCATTCCAATCTAGTCACACATACATGAAAATAGATCCCCAGATCCAAAGGCCATTTTGTTCATTACTTGGTGGTTTTTTACAAATTAGATTGTTGGGCAGGCCTGTCTAGGGAGGTCCTTTTGATGTGACATGATTCCCATTCAGACCAACTCCTTCAACAAATAAGGCAATAGGTGTTTTCTGTGGCTGTTCAGCCTGAGAAAGCCCCCGCCCAAACCCCACCATCAGAGAAGATACTCTAAAGACTGTGAGAGTCCCAAAGGTCACGTGAGACTTTACAAATCAAGGATCCCTTCAAGCATGACATGGGAGGAATTTCTTCAGCCCTGGCATCAACACAGGCACTTATCCCACAGATGTGCCCACCACGTGGATGCATTTTTGCCTCTTTTTTGATGATTCTAGTTAAAATGCAGGACTCTAGAATACGAAAGCAGACTGTCCAGACCACAAGGGATGAAGTAAAAGGAGAAAAAAAGTTCTTAAAAGAAAGAAAACACTGAATTAAACAATGTGGTGATAAGTCAAGATGTGCAGGCGATGGGAACACTCTGGAATGAAGAACAGGCAGTAGAACACATACATTATCCAACCCAGATCTCGAGGTAGGCAACACTCCAGGAAGGTATTCACAGGGCCATCAACTCCCAAGTCCCTACTAGGAGCCACAACTTGTGGCACATATTGCTCTCAGCCTGACAGAAACAACCCCCCACCATGGACTGAGCAGTCCTCAAAGCAGTACACACTCCCACCCTCCTAGGAGTGAACGTCCATGCTAACAAGCCTTTACAACAGATATCCCTCAAGCTCCCAGAAGTGAGGTGCCCTGACCAGGGTCATGTTTTCCTCACAGTCTATGTCTTTGGCGGCATGTATCTTTGCCTTATTTAGTGTGGGTACTAGAAAAAAAGATCAACCCCCCTTCCTTTTATCAACGTGGTGAGGGTTACTTATTCACAGCCAATGCTATAAATGAGGAATGGGGGAAATCCCTGTATTTAAGACATGTCTCCAAAGCTGCTGATATGTCTCCCATTATCCTAAACACGGGGCTAGCTTGCCATGAACACTCTACATCTCTTCCTCTGGAGTTCTTTCTTCTGGCTGACTTGCCAAAAATGTTATCAGAATCTGAAGATGCCTGAGCATCACTTTGCCAAGAAAATAGGAAACAAAGCTTGGTTGAAGGAAATAGTTCATGGACAGTCTTGACCAGATCTGGGGACAAATATATAGATAAATCTCTATATCTTTCCTTTGCCTTATTTATCTGTGTGTTGTCACAGTTTATAGGGAAAAAAACTGAAAACAGAATCCAAGAAATGTGCATCTTATGTGTTTGGCTTCAAGGTACATCACCAGAACTGAAATTAATCCTTCTCTAGGAGATGGCTTTCTCCTCTGACGTCAGGACTTTCAACTAGTTGTCTTGTCCCCTCTAGGAGGTTTCCTAGGGAAACCAGATACATGGGATTTCTTCCCTTGTCAGCCATATGAGCAAACTGCTGCAGATGGCATGGGATGACTTAGTTTGGTTAAGTCTGGAGTAACAGAACAGAGCCAGCAATGAAGCGTGAGAGTCCTGAGTTCAATCCGGTCTTCACCACTCATTAGTCATGATATAATGACAGCCAGTTCACATGCTTGCAATGCAAATGGACTAGCTTATCACCAGGAAAGCAATACCACTGTTGTCAATTAGCACAAATGCTTGCCTCAACACCTACCTAGTTAGGGAACCAGGCACTTCTAGCCAGCCTCTGAGCCATGACCTGCTAGGGACCATTCCGGACCTTAGCCTGAGCTGACGTGGATAGTCTTAAACTTGTAGACAGATACAGTGCCCGTTACCACGGTGTAGGCCAGGCTCAGGAGAGGGAACAATGTTCAGAATAGAGAGATATCGTCTCCTTGGTGAAGACACCCTCCACCCATACACACATCCAGAACCCAGCACAGGATTTTCAACATCATGTTTATTTGCTGAAGCAAAAATAAGCTCATTGCATAACCTTGATTTTCAGTCTGGCTTGTTTGCTTTGAGTGCTTGGCTGGTCGGGGCCTCATGAATCCAGGTCCCAAACATACTTCCACTTCCTTCAGGAAGTATCCTGTAGGACGGTTGGGCAAGGGAGAATCCATGCCATGGCTACAGCTTTCTACCATATTCCCCACACTCCCCAGCAGAGCAATGCAGCCCAGAGCACCAAGGAAACAGCAGAACAAGGAGACCCAGCTCTGACACATGCAGGGAGGCTTAGTGTCTGTCCAATGCTGCCAGGAAGGTTGGGGATCCCCCGAAGACCCTGCTCACTCTGACAGCTCTGACGGGGGACACTCTTGTCCAGCAGCGAGGGTCTTCTGAGGCACATACACTTTATCTGTGGGCCTGAGACAAAGATTTAAAGATACCCACTAGGTTTTCCCAGGATGCTTACTTAAGTACCACTTACAAGGTACAGAAGAGCACCAAAAAACGAGATTCCCAGATTTGAGGTAGGAGATGTGATTGTGCCCACTTGTCTTTATTTAGCATCTGTGGGGCACTGCTAGAAAAACACAAAATAAAACTGCTTCTTCATTGGAGTCAGGGTCTCAGAAAGTAGCCTACATATATCTTTTGGTCTCTTCCTACCGCTGCAGACTATTTTTTAAGAGCCACGGAACATCCCAATGGGTTCATCCTCATCCAATATTACAGCTGATAATGCTGAGGCTCAGAGGTAGTGTCTCACAAGGCTTAGCTAATTCTTGACCCCACCACTGGCTGATATGCCTTTCTCTTCTCTCCAGGCAAATGGTATGATGATTTCGAGGTTGAACACCTTGCAGAACAGGACTTCCATGTGAATTCGGACATGACAGTGAAAGTGCCCATGATCCATCGGCGGGGTCGATTTTTCTTGTATCGAGAGTTAGATCTGTCCTGTTGGGTGATGGTACAGCATTATATGGGTGATGCTACTGCCTTCTTCATGTTGCCCGACCAAGGGAAGATGCGGGAGCTAGAGGAAACCTTGAATCAAAGACACTTTGAAAATATCTTAAAGCTTATTGACATAAGGTGATTTCCCCACTCCAGGGAACCAAACACTGCTAGCCAGCCTCTAAGCCATGACTGGGGCCCTTCAAGACTGGTCCCCATCCACCAGCCAGAGCTTATAAATAGGCACAGTGCTCATTGCTGCAGTGTAGGACAGGCTCAGAGACCAAATGATGCTCAGAATAACATCTTCTTGGCATGGGCATACTCTATCCTCAGCATCTAGAGCCCAGGACAGAGTTTTCTACAATGGCAGGTGTAATGGCTGAACCAAAAACAAGGAGAGAGGTCTCAGGTCTCAACCTCAGCCAGGAGTGGAGGTCACGGTGAAGAGTTCATGGGAGAAGACAAGAGATAAAGGGCCTAGACCAGGAAAGGGCCAGCCATGGAGAGCATGACTGTAGAAGGCTCTGTTCCTATCAGTATCCAATGAGGTTTGTTGGGTCCCAGAAAGCCAACAGTTCTGAAATATCCCTCTCCTGCTCCACTAGTCAGGAGCTCCATGCTCTGCTCTCCCTTGACTGAAGAAAGTAACAATACACACCTTAGGTGGGCATGAGATAGACTGTTGACAGGGGGTTCTGCCTCACGTCTCAGCCCAACACCTGCTGAGAGGCCCATGACCCAGCAGAAAGCTGAGGACAGACTGGGACAGGCTGGGCCTGGTTTGTTCCCTTAGCATAGATCATCCATGGACCTTGCCTTGTCCATGGAAACTGGAAGTTGAGCCTCAGCCTGGGGAGTCACACACAAGTCCCAAAACTCACTGATTCTCCCTGGAGGACTTCCTGGGTGAAATGCGGGGCAGCGGGGGTGGGGGTGGGGGTGGGAGAGAGCTGCCAAGACAGGACGATACCGTTGATGATATCACGACATGAAATGACTCCTTCATATTTTCCTACCCATCAGGACTGCAGATTTGTACTTTCCCAGATTTTCTATATCCACAACCTATGATCTGAAGAGCATCCTGAGCACACTGGGCATCACCAAGATCTTCAGCAAAGAGGCTGACCTCTCAGGGGTCACACAGGATGCTCCCCTGAGGCTTGGCAAGGTGAGGTCATGTTACGAAGGCAGTATCCTAGCTGTCAGGAGGCCCAGAGGGAGTGTGGGGACAGAGGAGACAGGGGAAGAGGCTGAGGAAGAGGCTGAGGGACTGTGGGGAACACGGTTGTCCTCACAGACTCTTCAGGTACATCTTGGAGAATGTAGGATCCCGGAGCAGAAGCAGGATAAGGGATCGTATGCTCCCATAAGGATGGCCTTGAATGGGACACGGTGACTCTTAATTTTATATTTCCCCAGGGCTGTTAATTCCCTGGGACCCAGCTTACCTATATTCACATAGAAAGGCATGGGTTCAGAATCACCTCCAAAACCTTTGTCCCAGCGCACATGGGAAAGGGACCATGTTTACAGGAGACATGACTCTGAGGCTATGAGAGGTGTGATTCAGGAAAGGAGCAGAGCCAAGAGGCGAGCCGTCTGACTGTGATGGGGAGGAACACAGGGGGAAAGGCTTCTGTGGACCACTGGGGTTGAGGTGGAGGGGGGCCATGACCACAGTGAGGCTTCCCAGGGATGAGGCTCACACATGGGGCCTGGCTTCAGCCTGGGTTGGGTACAACCTCCCTCCAACCTACCTCGGCTTCTCCCCCTACAGGCTGTGCACAAGACTGTAATAACCTTTGAAGAGGAAGAGACAAAACCTGCGAGGAACACCAGTTGGAGTAAGAGGGACTCGTCTCAAAACCTATCCATCCACTTCAACAGGCCCTTCCTATTTGTCATTAAAGATGAATACACCAGTTGCCCCCTCTTTGTGGGAAAAGTGATCAATCCCACAACAAATGGTTGATTTCAAGTTCCAATCACCCCCACCACCCTGTTCCAGCCATGTCCCCTTCTCACCGACATTAAACACAGGGTAGTTTCACCCATATGCCTGAGTGCAACCAGCAAATCCCTCTCCTTGTGGTGTCTGTGTCTTCCTGTGTCCCCTGAGGTATGTGGGGTCTCCAGGTCACAGTGCATCGCAACGTCTCCTGCATCTGTGTTTAGGAGATTCCCATGAGGTCCCATCTCCAGCACTGAAGGAAGAGGGCCATGTCCTCTTCTGGTTGTACTGTGTCATCTCACTGGGCCTGGCCTCCCCATCTCACTGGGATTTTCTTGAGAATGGCTGGAGGAGTTGGTTGGTAGAACGCTTCCTCCTCTGGGCCAAAGCAGGACCCCAGCCTCTGTCCCTGTCATTTCTTCTCTGCCAGAGGGGACTCATACACCCTCCAATGAACAGAAAGGTCTCTGGGTCTTAGCTTTTTTTTCCTTCTCAAGACAATCAAGTCACTGGACACAAAGTCATTTCCTCTGTCTTCTGCAGTCATATCTTTTGTATATGGATGAATCTAAAAGGTCCCTAGAAGGGGTAGGAAAAGCAGGTGCTCCCATGGTCCAGAATCACCTTGCCCCACCCCTCACCTGGGCAGTGCAGGAGAGCTGGCCCTACACCTCTCTGGCTGTGCAGTAGTAAGGGCTCTTCTGCGACACTGGGGAGGGCAGGCCCCACACCTCACCTAGGCAGCACAATAGAGCTGGCTCTGTTGGCTTTGGCATAGGAGAGCCAGCCCTGAGGGTGTGAGAACAGGAGAGTGGACCTATGTCTCACCTGTGCAGGGCAGTAGAGCTGGTCCTGGTGGAGTGGGCATGGAAGAGCTGGCCTGGGGCAGGGTAGGACATAAGAACAGGAGATCTGGCCCTGCCCCTTGCTGGCTTTGTCACCCTGGTAAGCTGGCCTCTACTTCACCTGGGAGTAGTAGGAGAGCTGGCCCTGGTGGTGCAGGTATGGGAGGGCTGGTGGACTGACCGATGCAGGCCCAGATCCAGGACTTTGAGTTGACCCACCCCAACATCCACCCTATCTGTGAATTGCTGGAGCATTTGAAGGGGCTGATCCTGCAGAACCAAAACTGCAGGATCTCTATGACACAGGGCAACAGCAAGATGTCCGAAAGGAGTCCTGATGAGGATTCAGTATGGATGGTGTAGCAGAAGCCAGAGGCCTCAAACCAGACCAAGGCCTCACTGCAATTAGCATTTGTAAGTAAAGCTGTTTGGGTAAAAGGTACACTATGGGACACACTGAGGCATACTATAGTTTATGTTTACTTTTTTTTTCTTTTTGGGGTGAGGGGATAATGGTGGAGGACTGATAAGGAGGTACAGAGAGATGAGTGGGATTGAGATACATGATATGAAATCCACAAAGAATTAATATAAAGCTAAAAAATGAATAAAATTCTTATAAGTTTTAGAAAAATTATAAAAGATTTGGAAAATAAAGCTACAACAACTCTGAACAACATTCCTCCTCCTCTTCCTCTTCTTCTTCCTCCTCCTCTTTCTCTTCCTCCTCTTCTTCCTCCTCCCCTTCCTCTTCCTCCTCCTTTTTCTTCATCTTATTGGGTAAGAAACACAGAGTCTCACAAATGCAGGTTAAATGACCTACCACTTTGCCGTACCCTGGCCCTTGGATAGTGTATACAAATAAAGCTATCTTCAACCAAAAAAGAAAACAAAAACAAAAAACAAACAAAACAGAACAACAACAACAACAAAAAAAAAACAATATTTGCTTGACAGATAACTGATTGCTTGGGGGCCATAGATGCCTCTTGACAGATCTAATTTTTATGACTATTCTTGCTTTACATCTTGGCCCCTGACCTTTCAGCTGGTTCGTAAAGTTTCTCCAACAAAGACTTCAAGCTTCCACCTCCAAGAGTGTCAGTGAATTTTTCATGGCTGAAAACTACCAGCCCCTATGACACCTGGAAGAGACCTTGACTCGCTCCTTCTAAGCTGAGACTGTCACCTGCCCTTCCTTTCCCTTGGAAGAAACCTTCCCCCAAACTATCTCCTCTCCTTTCCAAAGTTGGGAAATGTTAGGTAGTGGCCTCAAGTCATGAGTTGAGTCAGGGTGTGCAGGACAATAGTCCTTAGCCATTAAAAATGGCTTAGCCCCAGAGTGATCATTCGGTGCTACCTGCTTTGAGGTTTCAAAAGCCCATGCCAGACCTAGTATCTCTCTCTGCATGCGGATCAGGATGTAGCTAGCACCCAGCTACTTTCTCTAGCTCCATGCCTGCCTCTCGCCGTGCTCTGGCCATGATGATAGCAAGCTAACCTCTGAAACTGTAATCAAGCCCCAAGTAAATGTTTTCTCATATAAGAGTTACCTTGGTTATAGTCTCTTCACAGTAACTAAGACAGTCATGATGGGGTGTGGCATTTTTCAAATGCTTTTTCTGCAAATGCCAAGATGGTCATGTAATTTCGATCCTTATTAATGGATCATGTTCATGGACAGGAATGATGATTCCTTACCCATCATTCCTTATCCATCATTCCTTACCCATCATTCCTTACTCATCATTCCTTTTCAAGTTCTCTTGGGTCTGATTTGTTAATATTTTGTTGAGAATCTTTTTTTTCTTTTACTGTATTTGTTAGAGTAGAAGGGGTAAACTCTCATGTGTGAGGCTTTCTAGGGAGTAGCCAGGACTCCAAGTTGTCCTTTAAACCTCATGAGAATGATGGAAAGAAAGAAAAACTGTTGCTTTTGGTGGTCCTTGGTAGGGATTAGGTGAGGGTTTCCAAGCACAGTTTGTTCTAACCACTAACACAATAGCACAGCTCTCACCTCAGAGGGAGCAGGAGTTTATTCTGGAGTCAGGTGTGAGTTTCTGTGGCCTGGGTAAGGTTAGCTTACCCCAAAGACATTTCAATATGGAAACAGTTTCGAGTATTTTTTTTTTATAGTGACAGATCAAAGAAAGCTATAAGTCAGGGATTTTTCAAAAGTTTGATTGCTGGGCTTTAATTCTTTGATTGCTGGACCTTGGTAGTCAGCCTCTGGAGGGAAAAGTGGCCAAATAAGGGAACAGACCTTGAAGGCTAGCTTTAGGTATGCAGCGTATTGGTGTGAAGGCTAGCTTTAGGTATGCAGCGTATTGGTGTTTAGCAAGGCAGAGGGAACTGAGGAGAATGGCAAGGCCTGCCACAGCCGTGCTTGTCCTGTTTCAGCTGGTCAGAGTCCCTTCAGCCTGAGGATGTGAGAACCCACAGAATGCAGACGTGGTAACACTTTTCCATAATCACTGAACTGCTGCAGTCAGATGGGAAGTACACACAGGAGAATTCCCTGAAAGCTCTTGGGCTTGGAATACTCAAGAGAAGTGGAAAAGGAGAGACCCTGCCTCAAGCAGGAAGGAAATGATTGATTCCTGAAAGTCACTCTCTGACCTTCACAGGTCTGTACTGTAGCACACATGTGCCTCATATGCTAATAAATAAATACTTTTAAAAGACACAGTAAAAAAAAAAAATGTTAAGGATTGCTAAGGAAACCAGACTGAAATTTGTTTAGTATAAGAGTAAAAAAAAATATGATTGAGTTAAATCTTTATTTCTTTCATTAAGACATTAAACAAGCAGGTCTAGTACTTACCACTTCTGGAAGTAGCAATAAGCATTACGATATCTGGAGATATCTCTCATAATGTGACTTAAAAATAGTCTGTGATTTCTTTTGTTGATGAAGTTACAGGTGGCAGTAATGTGCCTGTGATTCTGTTGCTCACATGTATAATTAAAGGGAAGCATAAAAGTTAAAAAAAACAAGCCAGCCTAAATATAGCTATCTCCTGAGAGGCTCTGACAGCACCTGACTAACACAGATGTAGAG
>NW_022196912.1:117546539-117581023 GCF_008632895.1 Mastomys coucha | reverse complement strand
GTTTCTTTGTTTTTTGGAGGGGAATCTGGGAATGGAGAAATTTACATGTAAATAAAGAAAATAAAAAATAAATAAATATTAAAAAAAAAGTTAAAAAAAATAAAAGGTCACTGGGAAAGTGAGGAAAGAGCTTAGGCAAAAAGACAAAGTCTCTACCATAGGTCCCAATGGCATCTGATAACATTCTTAGCCTTGAGGTTGGTAGAAGCTGTCTATTTTTGTAAATTCATATATATAACCTGTTTGTCACAAGAATGCTAGGTCAAGCAAAGAGGCGGTCAAGAAATGGCTACTAAAGAAGCTAAAAAATAGCCCAGGATAATTTACCTCCAGACCTGTAACATTCCCAATGCATAGCTGCGAAGCTCTAATCAGGCAGTCAGCCTAGGGAACTCTCTAACACAGGTATTTCCCCCCTCTGAGAATTTTAATTCACAGTCCTCTTGTCAGTCAAGTTTTATCAGGTCAGCTGGGATGACCTGTGTTTTAAATCAGGTTTAAGCACTCATGGGTAGAGCACAAACAGTGAGACTCTAAGGTCAAGCCCTCCCACTGTGTCCCAGGCTGGTCCTGGATGTTTGTGGGAACTTGAGTAGCCTCAAGGCACGGAGCAATCAAACCATTTTGTGTTTGTACCCAACTGACTCAATAAAGTTCTTTTTGACCCTGGAATGGGGTATGCTTTGTCAGCCATTCTTATGAGGTGATTTTACATTACAGGGTGTTCCCCCTGACACCTCCATGGAACAAGTGTCTTTCTGACCAGGCGGCACCCCTGGAATCCCTAAACTAAGGGCAGTGAGGTTGTTATAAGGAAGAGAGACCATGGAAAAATCACAGCATTAGATAGGTTTGCTTGTCTAAGGATTCCATTTCTGACCACCATCTTTGAAGAGGTTGTAAAGTTCTCAGGTGTCTGGGGTTTTGTTTGTTTACTTCCCTTTAGCAGTCTTAAAATATCTTTTCATCCTCTGGGGAACTGCAAGGTTCCTCCTGAGACTTCTGTTATTAGTGTAAGGAAGGCTCCCTTACAGGAGGCATTCCCACTTGCTCTCTTGCTGTTTTCTTCACCTTTGACTTTTAACAACTTGTTTTGAATGCGCTCGTGGGAGCAGCTGGGAGACTATGAGTTCCTTAGAGCTGGAGTCCATGTTTCTCTCCCAGGCCTGAGGAGCTTGGCACTATTTCATGAATTACATTTTCTGTTCATCTCCTCTCTTGCTTGTATCACCATAATGGGGATGTCTATGTCTATAGCAGAGTATCAACAGTCTTGTCAGATAAACCTATCTTTGATTCTCTCACTCTACAACCCCTATCTGGCTTCTGTGCCTAAGACAGGCCATAAGATACACTATGCTCTACCATAGTATATCCTAATGGTAGAACACATGCCCACCATGTGCTAAAAAACTTTTCTGCTTGATCTGTTGGACTCTCAATGACATTTTAAAAAATACATGCATTGAGGCCAGTTGTGGTAGCACATGCCAGTAGGATTGCTGAAGCAGGCAGAGGCAGGAGGATCATGAGTTTGAGGCCAGCCTGGGCTACACATTTAAGCACACACGCGCACACACACAACACACAAACACAGAGAGAGAGAGAAAAAATACATACATTGACTTCTTCATCTACAAAAAAAAAAAACGTTGATTTTTTTTCCCGTGATATCTATGACTTTCACTGAGCTGTTCATCTGCGTTCTCTTATGTATTCCTGAGTACTTATGAGAACATCATTTTAAATTCCATTTTCAAGAATCACTTAAATCCCTTCAAGATGGGGCGTCTGGGATAGGGAAATCCCTTTGTCCCATTGGAGATACCACGCTCTCTAACTTCATCTTCCTTGTATCTTTGTGTGTCTGCCTGCTTCTAAGCAGCATCTGTCTTCTCCAATTCTGTGGACTTTGATTCATGCCAAGACTCTATTTCTTATAGGTCCGGGCTGGGTATCCGTGAGGTGTGGTGTGTTAATTTGAATTCTGGATGTACTCATCAGTGTGGTTTCTGTGCAGGCTCATCTATAATTCTATCAGCAATCTTACCAACAACCTTGGCAATAGATGTTTTGTCTGTTTGGGTTTATTTGGTTGGGGCTTTTTGGATTACTGTTTTGTTTTACTATGGTGGTGTTAACACCAATGAGATGTTTTGGGGCTCTTTTGTTCCACCCAGAGAGAGATGATGGGTCCACAGGGAGACCCTCTGCAAGTGCTACTCTCTAAAGGACTTGTGTTTTTGTCAATGCTGTCAGCTGGGACAGTGGTAGGCAGAAGGGAGCTGTGGCACATGACACCCTCTAGTGGTACAATCTGAAGCAGGCCTTGGGTACTCGGAGCCCTTAGGAGATAGTTACTGGAAGGGCTCATCTCCAAATATCTCCCACCTCGCTGAATTCTGGTGACTAAATGTTATAAGGCTTTAGTACACTGTGCAAGGGTTTATTCTCATCAAATCAAAGAATCTTTTCTCGGCCCACTGACTGACACTAGCCAGGCTGTTCACAGTCAAGAACTCCATGGCTGGTTCTCCTGGAAATTACATACGAGGGAGGGCCCCTGTCTTTTGACCTCACTGGAAATAAGCCTACCAACTTTTTCTCACTACCTGTTCTGCAGCTAAAATTAAGAGCATAAAAGTGTGGGTTCACACTTGACAACTGAAGATGATCCTCTTAGCCCCTAGGAATATATACCCATTGAACATAAAGATGAAGATAAGCATGCAAAGTCTTCAAAGAAGAAGACAGGCTTGTAGGATATAGGTCATGTAATAGTGAGATATAATTCTCAACATGGCACAACCTACAATTATCCCTGAAAAGAGTGTCACTGAGGATGGCCTGGGGGCATGTCTGTAGGGGGATTTTCTTATTTTAATTAAGGCGGGAAGACCCAGTCCACTGTGAGCAGCACTGTTCCCTATGCACAAGGCCCTCAACTGAATTAAGAGTGGAAGACGCTGAAGTAATAAAGTGAAAAAACAAAGCCATAGAAACATAGTTCTGGAGATGTAGAAATAAAGTTTCACAGTAAAATAAGAGAGCCATACTCCAGCTCCTGTAAGCAGCAGCTTCAGACACTGAGAAGTTATGTTTCAGAGATAGCCGAGGGCATGCTGTAAAAACAAGGTTCTGAGAATGTAGAAACAAAGTTTCAAGATAATAAAAACAAAGTTCTGATGGTCAAGATGTTAAGTCAGAATGACCAGGCTATGACCAGCCAAAACAAAAATAACTGATGGTTACAATGACTGCGAAGGTCCACGAAAACAAGATTAGCAATTCTCGGAATAACCCCCAACCCCTCCCTATGGTGAATTTCAAAAAAGACCACAAACTGTCATCCTGATCTACCACCTTCAGCCCCTTCCCAGGGACTTTTCAAGGCCAGGGGAAAAGCTGGATAGGGAAGTTGGCTGACTAAGCCAAGAACAGCCCCCTAAGCAAACCAACCAATGCCTGAAGAGATCCTTTGTCCTGTGTTCCACCAATCCAAGTGGACCAGCTAACCTGTTACTGAAATCTGCCATCTGTAAGGTATAAAAAATGTGTGCTTTCTGAGTTTGGGATTGTCTCACCTTGCATGGCTGAGCAACCCCACATGTGTAGACCAATAAATCTCATGTTATTGCAGCAATCTATTGCCAATCTGTGTTCTCTGGGTTGATCCAAGATTACTGCAAAGCTAGCTGAGCACAAGCAAGCAGGTAAGCATGCATTCATTTCTCTCTGAGCTTGACTGTGGGTTGGAAGCGCCTGCCTTGACTTCCCCACAGTTACCGACAGCAATCTGAGACTATGACCTAAAACAATCCTTTTCTCCCTTAAATTGCTCTCTGTCTGGGTATTCAGTCACAGCAAAAGGGATGAAATTTTTAGCTTGTGTGGAAACAATCACAAAATCTGTAACAGTGATGACTCCTTCTTCTTAGCAGCTCCTACATTCCAAGCCTTTCTACAACTCATTTCCTCACAGGGTCACACTCTGTGAAAGACTTTGCCAAAGACTTACAATGTAGGAGGAAATCAAAATGATTGGTGAGTGGGGGTAGCCTCATGCTAAGCTGACCCCAAACAAGCATGCAAACAAGTAAATGAGACAAGGAACATTCATACTAAGTCCAAGTCCTTAGGGTGTTTGCAATATCTACAACCACGAAATTCTCTGTATAGCCTTAGGTTTCTTTTGCTGCAAAACCATGTGAGATCAATAACTGGTAAAGCAGAAATGTGAGGTCAGGTCCATGGCTGCACACCCCATATTTTGAAAGCCCTGATCCATAGGAACCACTAGGTGATGCTCTTTTCCATCCCTGAAGGTTATGTTAACCAGGCCTACTTTACCTAACTCTTACATGATTTAGGACTTTGCTACTAGCATGCCCCCCACTTCTAAATAGGTTTCTCTTGCGGCTTTGTGGAATGGAGTCCTTAATCAGGTAGTCAGTAAGTCACATGCCTTTACCAAAGCTTTCGTAAGCCCACTGAGGTTCCAGACAGCTGGACATGAAGCAACTGGATGATGATCATAACAGAACACTGGATATATGAAATTTAAAGACTGCTGGGAAAGGTGGACATGGTACATGTATCTGTAACTCTAGCACTTGGGAGGTAGAGGCAAGAGGACTAGGAGTTCAAGGTTATCCTCAGCTACATAGTGGGTTAGAAACCAGTGGAGTTACATGAGACTGCATAAAAGAAAAGAGAAAAAAAAGAAAAGAAAAAAGAAAAAAGAGAGAGAGAAAGAAAGAAAGGAAGGAAGGAAGGAAGAAAGAAAGAAAGAAAGAAGAAAAAATGTTGGAATTTATAGCCAATCAGACAAGTGGAGCCCACCCCATGACAACTGGAGTGGAACATCTGTGCCTAATTTAGCACTTCATGGGCTTGCATGTGGTACTCAACACCCTGGAGAGCTCAATCCTGGTTGACTAATGCTTCCATTTCATACGCATAAGACACATAATAAAGCCTATTGCTCAAAGGCTGGGCCATGTGCAGTCAGTCTGAGGTCTTCTGTCCTCGGTTGTGTTTCTTCAAATCTTTCCCCCTCACAATACAGGAAAACCATGCTGTCTTTAATGTGTTCTTATTTGTGACATGGTGGGGTGCTGTGCTCACTCAAAAATGTGTGACTTTCCTAGGTGGGAGACATGGCTCAGCAGGTAATAGTAGAACCTGATGGATGACCTGGGCTCTATTCCTGGAATCCGTATAAAGGGAGGAGAGACCCATTTCACAAAGATGTCCTCTGACACCATGCCTCGAGAGACATACACACACACACGTACAACATATGCTAATAATAATAATTTCAGTAAGTTTACAGGCCATATTCAACCATTGTTATTTGTGTATTGAATGGTCTCAATGTCATAAGAACAACAAAAACATAAAAAATAAGTGTTGTCATCTAACTAACTTGGCACCATGAAGTCATGAATACTATCCTAATATTCAGCAGAATTTTGTGATGGCTACAGAAAATGGTCGTCTAGCCCATGACCACAGTGGTGACCCATCATGATGCTCTTGGACCTTTTGCTGGAAGAACAGAAGGTAGAAGTGCTGGAACAAATTCACTTTGGCCCAAAAGTGACTGGCATCCATGGGTGGTATGTGTGGTTCAGATTGGCCTCTCTACAAAGAACACTAGAACCAGATCAGTAAATACATAAACTGTAGCCTAATACATATGAGACCCTAATAAAGTTATAACTGAGCCCCCGCCCATCACAGCAGCTAGATCTTAACCAATCCTAGGCAGAAATCTACCAAATTATGTCCAAAGGAAGTGAGTGCATTAAGCTAACCTGGTGTCCCTTCTTCCTCCAGTTATGAATACAGCTCACCTCATGGAAGGAGTGGCTTAACCTTCTTCAGTCACCTTGATACCCAGTCGTAGAAGCTCTTTCATGCATAAATACCTTTGCTAAATTTAACCAGTCATAGGACTTTACCCAGTTGTGTACCTGAATGTAGCCAGAGGGTTTTGATAAGGAATTTGTAAGCAGGGTTTGTAGGAGTGTAATTCACAGAAAGTGTTCATCTGCACATGAAGGAAAAGCAAAAGGCACTTGAATTCCCCTTCAAGTTACTGAAATACATTCCTGAAGCTGCCAAGTTTATAGAGTGATGGGATTTGTTTTGCTCACAGTTCTCATGGTTTCCACCCGAGATCAAGCAGTGTTATCTGTCTAGCCTCTAGTGAAGGCTGCATATCACAGTGGGAACCGAACAGAGATAAGACAAGCCGGAGAGAGTGGTTTGTCCTACAATCTCTTTGGTGGACCTTCTCCTAAAGACTTACTGACCTTTCACTGTGCTCCACCACAGGCTGTGGGACAACACCGTTCGGGGGGACTGTCAACATTCAGACCATCAAGGTCTCTGCTCCTAGTCAACATAAGTTTCTGTATTTCAAAAACCAAAACACGTTTATTCTAGCCCCTCCGCCCCCAAGAGCCACACACAGTCTTAACTGCTGCAGGATTGCTCAAAGCCTAATCACATTGCCTCAACTGAGACTCAGGATGAACTAAGCTGATGCCCTGAGAAAAGGCCAAAATGAGCAAGACACTTCTGAGATACAATGGTGGAACAGGCACAGGAGAAGAGTCCCAATTCTAACATGATAAAGAGAGTAAAGGAAGTAAGAATTACTCCAACACAGAGCTGAAAGCCAGTAGAGCAAGCACTGAGTCTTAGAAGTGTGGCTTCCCTCCGGGTCACCTTGGGTGGGATGTGGCCCAAGGGCTTTCGCCATCCTTTCCCTGTGTCTTTGCTGCTTGGAGACGTGGTTCCTTCCTGGGGCAGGTTTTGTACACAGCCTGCAGCGAGGTCCCAGGGCTCTTTGATCACACAGTATGACTGTGCACTATTCCACCAAGGGCACCCTGCTCTTTCAGCATGTAACCTGCTTCTGGTTTGTTTCTTGTTTGTTTGTTTTTTTGTTTTTGTTTTTTGTTTTTTGTTTTTTTGAGACAGGGTTTCTCTGTGTAGCCCTGGCTGTCCTGGAACTCACTCTGTAGACCAGGCTGGCCTCGAACTCAGAAATCCGCCTGCCTCTGCCTCCCAAGTGCTGGGATGAAGCCTGTGATCTTCTCTCTTTGTCTGTAAAACCAGCTTCACTCAGATGACACTATCTGTAGACACAGAGGTTTGTTTTTTTGGTTTGATTTTTTGTTTGTTTGTTTTGTTTTGTTTTGTTTTGCCAGTTTGATGTGAATAAAGGAAGTCTGGGGCAGCCTTGGGTCCACAGATTGCCTTGGTCCCTTTTCCACGGTGTGCCCAAGGCTGGTCATATGCTCTGTCATTGTAGCCACATGCACACAATCTCAAGTGCTCTGTTCTAAGACAAACTACCTGAGACACTGCAGGAGTGCTGGGTACCCCCAAGTGAGGGTCCCCCTCAGGGCAAAGAGCTGCTTCTCAGCTCTGGGACAGAGACATCAAAGTAGGATACAAAGAAAACTCTGAGCTCAGGGAAGGATGTCATAGCTCTGTCCTCATGTTCCATCATTTGTGTTAACAGCAAGGGAATCGGAGGTGAGCCTGAGAGCTGTGAGTTGGGCTGACCGCGTGGACTCTACTGAGACTTGCTGTGATGCAGGGACAGAGGCAGGGCCTTCTGAGATCCTAGATAGACACTCAATCAGAAGTGGGAGGTGCGGCTTACACATCAAGTCCCCTCCCAGAAGCCTGCTGAAATACTCTCTGCTGAAATACCCAAAGGTGGACCCTAGCCAACGACAAGTACGTAGACATCCTTATGACAAGACTGAGGCTCAGGTGCCATCTGGAGGGGAGCTGCTCCGTGGTGAGGGAGGGGTGTCAGTCAGTATCAGACCGCAGTGTCAGCATGGAGTTTAAATCCTTTCCAGGATCCTGACAAAGGCTGAATAGCAGCCACCCCTCCTCCACCCCACACACACACACCCCGCCCCCCCCCACACACACACCCCGCGTAACCTGCAAGGCGAGCAAGGCTTCTGAGGTCTTAAGAAGGTCCCCAGGGTGCAAGGGACAACACACAGTCTCCTCAGAGATCAGTGCCAGCCTGAGACAAAGCTACATCTTAGAGCCCATGTGGTGGCTCCTGGAACAGGAATTAGGGAAATGCGCTCTCCCTGAAGTAAGCTCAGTCTCCAGCAAGAACAAAAATACCAGCCAGGAGATATCAGGCTGCAAGGTGGAAGAGTAGGCTGTATAACCTGACAGAAGTTCCTTAGCAGCTCTGTGCCTCGGGATCTTTGCCCTCAGGGTCCTCCCCTAAGATGTATCAATAGTCATATGCAATGATTCCATGAAGATGCTAACGTGACTCATGTAACCCCCTTATGCTGGTTACACTCTATAAGGAATAGTCCTGCCCTTGCCCCCTCTATCTCCGTCTCGTGATTCTCTTAGCCACTCTCCAATGAGGCTCCTTGGCATTACCTCAGGAGGCCAAATCGAAAGACTTTCCCTGTGTGAACATTCCTATCCTAATTATATCAGCGAATGCCTTTTTCCATGTAATTAATGCTCCAAACTCAGGGCCAAGAGTCCAGCAGGTAGACAACCTTCTCAGAGAGGGGACATGCAAGACACAGAGGCAGAAGAGAAGTTAGTTGATGCTAAGCATTAGCTTTCAGGATGGTCCTGCATCCCACCTCCAGACTGCAGGGATGTGTGGAATATAAAAAAGAGGGAGAGGTCCATGCTTCACAGAAGCCATCGCTGTCGTGTGCAGGGGACCCTACCATGGCCTCCTTCGGTAGCTCTCTGAGATAGGCTGCAATGGCCACAGGGTTCCATCCACATTTTCCTTTCCAGGTGGATGGCTCTGGCTGGTTACGCTGGACTAAGTCAGCTCAGGGAAGAACACCCAGGCCCTCAGGTCACACCATCATCTAGCCAGACTCACATGCAGCCCCCGACTCTCCTTCTGTACAGAGGGTCCAGGGCACATAAGGACCAAGTATCTCATGCCCTCTGTCACCCTCTAAAGCCCCAGGAGCCTCCCAGTGGCCCCAGCCAGCTCCGCTCAGTAAGTCCTTCGCCAGCCTCTTCCTTAGCTGACAATAGGCACTATCAATCAGCATCCCAAGCTGGTTTGGCACCATCTGCATGAAAGGGGAAACAGCCATGAGGTGTAGTTCTTGTGGGCAGAGCCCAGACACAAGAATGTAGCCTCCTTCTAGCATGTAGCATGTAGTGGGGACACTGGTAAGCATTGGTCAGGGCTGACCTGGTCCATTGTTGAAGTGCCTCTTCAGCCTGGGTCCCTGCCTTCCTCTGGATACTCATTTCAGAAGATCTGTTTAAGGGAATCCCTCTTTTGTTCCCTACACTTGATCTGCCTTTGGGGTTCTTATTCACTGATGCTTCTGGAACCCAGGCCTAGCTGCAGATCTAGACTATGGCTTTGGGGTTTAATGGCCCTCAACTGCCTTAGAAGAGAAAGGATCCCTTTCAGGCCTAGATTTTCAAATTCGAATTACAGAGCTCTGTCTGAAGTCCTTGCCCCTCTGCCCTCTGGGCTCCACCCTCCTGCCCAGGTGCTATCTGTCCTTGATCTCCTCATGGGAACTCCCACACCCACGAGTTAGTGAAGTGTTCATTAACTCTTCAGATAACCTGTGTGTCCCTCTGTTCCCTCCTCCACACTCATTCTTATCTGGGTTCATAACCCTAAATTCCATCTCTGCTCCATGCCCCCAGCTACTGTTGATGGCTAGGAGTGTACAAAACCTATCTCGTTCCTCCCCCACCCCCCCCCCCGTGAACTGCCCCGAGGTCACATCCTGGTGAAAGATTCATCTCTCCTTTAATTCTTCTTAACTCTCCCCTGCTACCTTGTCTAAAACGAGATGTAGCCAAGTTTAAGTATTTGTTGCACAAAATGACTGGTGTCAAAGTCCAAATCAGAATGTAGATTTGTTCTCCCCTTCCTTCCTTATGCCCCCCCCAACCATCTACAACTGTGTGTCTCTAGAGGGTCCTGATTCTCCTTGACTGACTTCAGGTGGCCAGAATACAGACAAGGACTGCTTGGTTGCCAGAGGCATCATCCTACAAGTTAATGGATCCCGCACCCCTACCCACCAAAAAAACCAACCTCTTGCTATTCTCATGCCCGATGTAGGCAGTGCCACAGGAACTGCCTCAGCTGCACATAGAGCACATGCCAGCAGCTGGAGACTAGCCTGCCCCAGCTCAGCTTTCCTGGCTGAGTAACCTCGATGGACTACTCTGAGCCTCATTTTTTTCTGATGGAGACAGCTATCTGGAACCCATAGGTAATGGCCACAAACTACTCCAGAACCTACTGGCTCAGAAGATCAAGGAACTTGGACCAAAAGCAAGTTCGTGCTCAAGTAATCTATAAGGTGAAGGTAGCTGGAGTTGGGGTAAGAAGGAGATGACAGAAGTTTGTGTCATCACGGAGACCTGAGCAAGACTAAGGTGTGCTACAACCACTCTGCGCACCTGCGTCGGCAGCACAAGATCCCTCCCTCTCTGGCCAGCAGCTTCTCTGCCCATGAAATCCTGAAGGCCTATGGAAACTACCCACCTTCTATGAAACAGCATACTCCTCCTCATCCTGGCCTGACCCCCTTGTTGTGTAACTTTTTGTGATTCCATTTTATCTACTATGCCTTAGTCCTCACCCCTAGTAAAATTGGGCCATGGCACTTGCATCTTGCCATCACTACAGATACAAAGAGATCTGTCAAAAAAACATAGGCTCTGGACCCAGTCAGCCCACTGTGGGATCTGGTTCTGCCACTGCCTGAGCACCGGCTTTGGGATTGGGCTCTCACCTCACTGGACTTTGACTTCCTCATCAGGAAATGAAAGGCCATAATTGCTACCACTGTAGGACTTCAACAAGAAAGCAGTGGGGGGGGGGGGGGCTTGCGGAGCGTAAGATAACTACAGCCATGCTTGGTGATCCTTGGTGATCCATGGAGCCACATGGTAACATGGGAGGAGAGATCAAACTCCCACACGTTGTCCTCTGACCTTTATATACTTTATGTGGTGCTTATATGCAAGTGCACACATTTGTGCACACACATACACAACACACACACACACACACACACACACACACATACACAGTGTAAAATTATAGAAAGAAAACCAAAGCAATGAGTTAGTGTAACCAAGCTCTCGTGACCGTGATGGTCTACTCTGGTTCTTTCCATGATGAGGATGTGGAACATTCTGGGCTAAGTTGGGCACACAGCTTTAGGAAAATAGTTGCTTTTACTTGCTGTCAGTGGTTGGTTTGTTCAGTGAAAGTTATCTTGTTCCTGATTTAGGGCTTTTGTGCCCTTCTCTGTCTTTACAGGACAATGTCACCCTCATTCTATCGCAGCTTCTTGCTAGGCAGTCTTTGCTGTGTGCTGCTCTCTGGCTCCCAGACTAAAGGTTACCAAGAGACAGATGCCTTATACCATGACAACAGGATCCAGGAGCTCCCCCAATGCCAGAAAATTATCCCCACCATCACAAACATCTCCTTGTTCTTACTTCAAAAGGCAATCCATTGTCCCAAACAAACCAACATTGTGTTCTCCCCAGTGAACATCGTGGCTGCCTTCGAAATGCTCTCCCTGGGAGCTAAGGGCAACACTCACCATCAAATCCTGAAGGGCCTGAGGCTCAATCTCACAGACATGACTGAAAAGAAGCTACACAAGTGCTTCCAATATTTCCTCCATACACTCTTCCAGCCAAACCAGCAGCTCCAGCTAACCATGGGCAGCAGCCTGTTCATTGCTAAGCATCTGAAGGTGGTAGACAAGTTCAAAAATATGGTTACAGAGTCATACTACTCGGAAGCCATCCCCATAGACTTCAGGGACACACGAGAAGCCATGATGCAAGTCAACAAACACGTGGAGAAGCAAAGCTATGGTCATATAGTTAAGGTGGTCAGGGAGCTGCCGGTAGACACAGTTCTGGCCTTGGTGAACTACATCTACTTTGAAGGTAAGGTAGAGCTTGCACTGGGAGGACAACCACAGAGGTCAGAACCCTGGGGTTTGAGTTCTTATTCTCAATTAGAAAAGAATTTATAGTTGGGCAAGAAAGTGAGCAGGTAGGAGTTCTTCTAGAAGAGGAAATATTTGTCAAAGTAGACAGGCTGGGGAGAGGCCTGGTGGGCTTCTAAATGATCATCACCTTGGGACAGTTGGGGTGTTGCTCATTATGGAGTCAGAAATGACAATGAGTAAGGTGTGTGTCATGGGCATCATTTGACTAGCCCCATCTTTTTATGATGATTAAGTCACACAATAGCCTATGACCATGCCTTGGTAGCATGGCTATCACTAGCTTTGAGTAAGAAGTGGTGGAGTTTTGCATATATTTACTTACTGTTGTGAGTACGTGTATGCCTACACATGCCACAGAACACATATGGATGTCACACCATATACAACCCATGGTTGCCAATTCTTTCTTTCTACTATGGTTCTTACCTACCATCTAGGCTCCAGGGATGAAATTCACTTCATCAGGCATGGAAGCCACTATTACTCAACTAAAAGAGAAAGACAAACAAACAAAAAAAAATCCTTTTATGTTTTGAGATAAGACTATCTCACCTTCATAGTGAAAGCTAACCATTACTCTCTGGCCATGGAAGAGCTACTAGTTACCCAGAGCAACTAACTCCTGGTCCCCCAAGCCTGACATCCTGTCTGAAAATATCTAGGCCATGACCCTTTGGTAGGGGCTGGGAATCAAGGCCAAAATGTCTTCCCTCCACCATGGCATCCTTGTCCCTGGGCAGAGTCCTGCACAACTCTGCTGTGACTAAGTTGAATCTTTTCCCCAGCCCCATTGTCTGCTCCTTTCCAATGAGCTCAGTCCTTGAGGTTCTGCCTTCTCTGACAGTCTCAATGGTGTGCACAGCCAAGGAGGCTGTGTCCTGACATCTGCACATATGAACTTTCCCCTAAATACAGACTGAATGACTATCTGAAAGAGGCAGGACCTTTCAGCAGTGAAGTTTGACTTAGGAGCTTCCAGTGTTCACTGAGGATCTCCAGGCAAGGGCAGAGTTGTACCTCAGTGATGGAGAGGGGGCTGACTGCATGGGACGTCCTTATATTCAGTTTATACCACAAACAAGTCCTAAGGAAACTATCAAATATGCCTAATATCCAAAAGAGAAAAAGCAGGGAAGGAGGGAGGGAGGAGGGAGGGAGGGAGAGAGGGAGGAAGTTGCAAATTTTCCAGTAATTAGTCCAACACAAACATATTCTAATCTACAGCTTCACGTGATCATCACAAAGTCCATTGAGCAGACTTTTGTGGTCACATTCAGCATGCCATTTATACGTGATGAAGCTGAGGCTAAGAGCGCAGCATCTCACAAGGGACCAGGGGACCACTCGATCTGACATTTAGCTAAATGTTGATCCCACCACTCACTGATCGCCTCTTCCCTCTCCCCAGGAATCCATAATGGTGAAATTGAAGTTGAGCACGTTATGGAAAATAAGTTCTATCTGGATACAGGCAAGATGTACCTTGTGACCATGGTCAACCGCTTGGGTAAATTTTACCTGCACGAGGATAAGAATCTGTCCAGCTGGGTGCTGATACAGCACTATGTAGGAAATGCCATGGCCATCTTCATTCTACCAGACCTTGGGAAGATGCAGCAGCTGGTGCAAAACCTGAGCCATGAGTACCTCAATAGCATTCAGAGGCACATTAACCCAAGGTGATTCCCTAGTATATGGACCTATTCAGAACTGTCCTATCCTCTGAGGTCAGTCACCCCTCAGGACTGGCCATCAGCCCAGATGTAGCAGGTAGACCCCATCCTTGGGTCACAGCTACTATTCAAGACCTAGAACCTCTTGAAAGCAGTGCTAAGCAGGTTGTAAGCCCTAGCAATGCTCACTGGGAACTCTGTAGTCCTAGTGTTTGAAATTGCCTTCACATCATGCACACTGAGCCTTCTAAATGGGAATGCTGCTGGAGTTTGTGAATAAAGATGGGCTTTGAGATAAAGACCACGATTGGTACAGTTTCCATGACAGAGTGTGCACAAGGTATGGCAGTCTGAGAATTTCCATAGAAGACAATTGTCCTGGGGCAGCAAGGAACAGCCACCAGTAGACTGAAGGAGGACAGTGCAAGGGAAAGGCTAAAGGGGACGTGGAAGGGATTTCTAGAAGCTTCTTGGGCACATGCAGTCCATGGGTCAAGAAACCCTAAGGCAGGAATAGGCATTGGTAAAAGTATTGTTGCTGGGCAAGCTTTCTGTCCAGAATATTCGTCTGAGTTGCTGTAGTCTTGATGAACATTATACAGACTGCTAAAAAAGAAACTGACATGTGCCCCAGAATATAGTGTGCTTGGGCCTTGGACTTTCCTTGAAAAGGCACTTCTCTCAGAGAATAAGTTCATCTGGCTGTGATGACTCTCACAGTAGACACTGGCAGAGCTTGGCTGAAGAGGCCTAAAGAAGGAAAGATTAAGGGTGGACCTCGGGCACATTTGCAGGAGGCTCTGTTCTTTTGTCACTCTTGAGCGTGGTTTACTGGGTTCCCAAGAGCCAAAAGGTCAGAGTGTGTTCTCCATCAGTGCCCCACCCCAGGCCCCAGCCCTGCTGGCAAGTGTAGGCAGAGGTGCCGCTCTGCTGAGCACAGCCCTAAGGCCCTGGACTCCCAGCAGAGAACAGAGGATAAGATGGGGCTGAGATCAGAACTAGTCACAGAGTTGAAGAACATTGTGTTCCCAGGCCTCCTTCGGTGTACAGGGTCACCCCACTCTTCTTGTCTGAATAGATGCTACTCCATTGTATCACTCCTGCTAACTCTCAGAAACATTCCTAGCTACCAAGGAGGTGAGGCAGGGTTCCATGTGAGCACCTTGAATCTGTCAGGAGGATTTCTCAGAGAAGGTGGGACTTGAGGAGCTACTGCTATGGTCAGAGGCAACAAGCAGTAAATGAAACAAAACAAAACAAAACAAAAAAAAAAAAAAACACTTTCCCAACATGGTGGGTCCTGGAAGAACAGGAGCGGCTAGGAGACTTTGTTTTTCTTCCACCATGACAGGTTTGCCAATGTATATTTCCCCAAATTTACCGTCTCTGCCACCTATGACCTGATAACAGTCATGAGGAAGCTGGGCATCACCCAGATCTTCAGCAGCGAGGCTAACCTGTCAAAAGTCACAACAGATGGTCCTGTGAAACTGTCCAAGGTGAGACCGCCTAACCAATGAGTGGTTCCAGGTGTCTGGCGAGCACAAAGGAATGCAGAGGGCACAACTTGGGCATGAGGCTGAGGATGGAGAGGGCACATGAGCAAGGCCCAGGTCTCAGGAGGTAGCTAGACAGGGTGGGGTTAAAGGTCAGAGCTGGGAAATGACTTCTCAGGCAGGTGGTACCATGGTTTTTTCCCGAGGTATTTACCTAACAATCTTTGCCCAAGGCCTCCTACCACTTCACTATTGGTTTCTCATACTTATTGGGAGAGTCTTAGGCTCAGTTACTTCAGAGAATGTTCTAGAATCTTCCACAAAGTAACAAGTGAGCCGCAAAGTACAACGGTTCCTGGAAAATCAGTAAACCCAAAACAAGGGCAGTTGAACATGAGCTGTAGATTTGGTGAGTTTGGGCACTCTAAGGCTCACATTCAGAGTCTTTGACTCAAGAAGCTAAAAACTGTGCACTTGAAAGAAGACACAGAGAACATAGGGGACAGAGAGGTCCTTCCCCTCTGAGGTTTTAGGCTGCATCAGGGTGTATGAGTTATAGGGGTCACAAAGGGAGAAAATGAAAAGGGAGGCCAAGTCAGGGAAGGTCCTGAGTGATTATGGAGAGATTATGGAGACAGGCAGTGATGGACAAGGTAAGACTGTCCAGAGGAAGGTGGCCCCGGGAGGCCCTCCCTGAATAAGGCTCTCACATGTATCTTACGTCAGCTTAACGTGGGGATGTCATAGTTTCTGACCTGCCTCTGCTTCTCTCTCTCTCTCTCTCTCTCTCTCTCTCTCTCTCTCTCTCTCTCTCTCTCTCTCTCTCTCTCTCTGTCTCTCTCTCTCTCTGTCTCTGTCTCCCTCCCTCCTTTCCCCCTCCCCTCTAGGCTGTGCATAAAGCTGTTTTGGGAATTGAAGCTAGAGAAAGAGAAGACCAAGAAATTCCAAACCTTGAGGAGGATTTGCAGTCTCAAGTCCTCACTGTGAAGTTCAACAGGCCCTTCCTACTCGTCATCAAAGATGAGACCCTCAACCTTCCTTTGTTCATTGGTGTAGTACGGTACCCCACACCACACGCACACAAGAAAACTTGAGCATCAGTTTCTCTATCTTTCTCTATCAGATTCTCATCCTTGATGACTTCAGCTCAGGTATTACATGAATTTTTCCAGGAAGGCTAATTCTATTCACCCCAGATAAAGAAGGCAGTGACAAACCAAAATAGAATAAAATAGTTTTTTTTTTTTAAATCAAAGTCCTGCTTGGTGAGCGAGTGAGTAAATAAATTCACTGGGGTTCTTTGCCAGACCATGAGTGTGTGCATATTTACAGGTGCAGTTTAGGGAACCTGAACCTCTGAGCAGCCTCACACAGCAACATGGATGAGACATCTGCAAAGCGGTGTGATCGAAGTTCCTCACACAACTTATAGGCAGCTTCACAAGTGAAGAGATGCCCATCTGGGCAGTTATGCCTTGCTTACGTCATCTCAGGAGTGGGCCTGGTGAATCTTGTTTCTTGAGCCTCTGAGGTTCCTCTGCCTCCATGAGAAAATGTTTCAATCTGGAAAAAGAAGCTAGCCAATACCTGACCTCTTCCTTGGATTCCTCTTCTACCGTCCCTGAGCCTTAGATGGTACGGTCATTTTCTTACATGTAGAGCTGAGTGATAGGCCATGAGGCCACAGCAGCTGGATTAGCATTGACAATTTGACTGGTGATAACTCAGTGTGGTAATCACCATCTACTGCAAAAGGAAGTTTTCCTGGCCTAGGCTACCAGTAACGGTAATCCATGGGAATAAACACATATGTTCAGAAGGTAAACTGACAGGCACATCGCATACACTTAACAAAACAATGACATCAGCCTCCAATTGGGTCTCTGACCTGAGCCACAGGTTTTTGTTGGGACCTACAGTACCAAACAAGGGTTCCCTCCTGTAGAGCATAGTTGGTTCCACCCATCAGCCAAATTATTATTCTACCATATCTTAGTTACTGTTTTATTGTTCTGATGAGACATCATGTTCAAGGCAACTTATTAAAGGAAGCATTTAATTGGTGGCTTGCTTACAGTTTCAGAGGGTTGGTCCATGATCATCATGGCTGGGAGCATGGCAGCAAGCAAGCAGGCAGGAGGGGCAAGAGAAGGAGCTGAGAGTTTACGTGGCATCCCACAAACAGGAGGCAGAGTGAGACCAGGCCTGATATAGGCTTTTCGAAATCTCAGAACCCACTCCACAATGACACAGCTCCTTACACTGCTGTTTTATGTCTCTCGGATGCTTTTCTAACACTGCATGGTACTCCAAGGTTAACAGTATATATAGGCCTTTTTTTTTTTTTTTTTTTACAGAAGATGAGAAGAATTCCTGAATCCCCGAAGGTCTGCTGTCATCCACCACAAGCTTGACACAAGCCAGTGTCAATTAGTCTTGGGATTTGGCAGCTAAGGACCTGCTTAAAAAAAAAAAATAAATAAATAAAAACACACACACACACACACACACACAAAAGGCTAAAGATATGACCCAGCACCAACCAAAGACCACACACGGGCTAGACCTAGACTTCCTACACATATGTAGCAGATGCGCAGCTCAGTCTTCATGTGGGTCCCAAACAACTGGAGTAGGGGCTATCCCAAAAGCTGTTGATTGTACATGGGATATGTTCTTCTAGCTGGTCGGACTTATCCGGCCTCAGTGGGAGAGGATGCACCTAACCTTGCAGAGACCTGATATGGCAGGGTGGTGGGGGATACCGAGGGAGGCCCCCACATTCTCAGAGGAAAAAGGGAGAGGAGATGGGGAAAGGACTACGGGAGGGGTGACCAGGAGTATGGCATTGAATGGATTTAAGTTAAAAAAAAAAAAAGATATGTCTCAGCTGGTAGTGTTTGCCTAACATACGCTGGGTGCAACCACGTGGACTGGGCATGGTGACGCATACCCATAGTCACAGCAATTGGGTGATGACCACAGGAAACTGAGGAGGTCAAAGGTCATCTTCATACTACACAGAAAACTCTAGGTTCAAGGCCAGCTTGGAACACATGACACCCTATGAACACACACAACCATACCTAATAAGGTTTAATAGAACATGAAAATACTGCCTGTCTTAGTCATTCTATTGAAAGAGCAACATTCAGTACAAATGCACTGATGGGAAACGTTGCCATCCCCAGATCTCCTTAGTCCACAGGCTCATGGTTTTCCATGAGCCATTTAGCCCCGCATCCCTGGGGCATTGCCATGGAACACCTCATATTTTCTTGGGTTTCAGTCCCTAATGATTATGAAATATAATGAAGCAGCAGGAGGGCTTGAACTACATACACAGGATGTTTTAAAAATAGAACTTTGAATTTCTAACATTGTCACACAAAAATCCATACCAACTTAAAATATGAGATTATTTTGCTTTCTTAGTCAAAAAGGAGACACAATAATAAACAGAGTTCATTATGTCTAAGATGTTTTATAATTCTTGAATGTGTGAATTAATGCTATTTCTCGCTCCTTCCACCAGCCTCACGGGCCCTATTCACCTCTTGCTTTTCTGGCTAACCAATCCCTAAAATAACAGAGATTCAGATGTTATTTAAATATGGATAACTTTGAAATTATTTCATACTGCTCTACCGCTGTTTTATGCTGTCTTACTTTATTGATAGCTCAATTTTATTGAAAAATGGGTTGTTACACACCCCTTTCAGACCACATTTAAGACAGGTCAGAAACAAGCATACAGTGACCATGTACTAGCAAAGACATAAATAGTTAGGCATATATTTTAAATTACCTTTTCTTAATCTGAATAGACCTTTGTAACCTTGAAACTTCATCATCATATAAAGAATATTTTAAACCAGGCTTAAATCACATACACAGGATGTTGTAAAATATATATATATATATGACTTTGAATTTCTAACATCATCACACAAAAATCCATACCAACTTAACCTATGAGATTTTTTTTCTTTCTTAGTCTAAAGGAGACACAATAATAAACAGAGAGCTCATTGGAACTAAGGTGTTTTATAATTATTGCTACAGACAGACAGACACCCAGTGCCTGACTTCCTCCAACAAGGAAGTTCCTCACCTCCCCCAAAATGGTGTCATATGAATCCATCCACAGGTCAGGCCATAGATGAAGTCAAAGCCCTTACGACCTATCAGCTCTAGAAAAACCCTCAGACACACTACTAGCTGTCTGCCTCGCCAGTTCCCTAGGGCTTTCAAAGTCCAATCAGGATGATCATCAGAACCAACCAACATACCCTATGCTCCAGCAATGTCACCTCTCTTTTATTCCAGAAGGAATGAAAGGATGATGAAAAGTATGTTCACATTCCAGTTCAGGACAACATGGTAGACGCAAGTTGGAATAAACCCCTAAGCCATGGGTCTATCAATAAATGATTGGACAAGAAAAAGATAGGCAAGCATCCAGTGGAATATTGACCATTCGTTTAAAAAGGCTGAGAGCTGTGTCTTCATGGAGCGAGTGTAGAACATGCTGCTACCAGATGACAGCCTCTGCAGCCTCAGGACCCTCGCAGGCCTGCCAGGCACAGTATGGTAAAGGTTAGAGAAGCAGGAAGTGCTGTGTGCATGTATGCTTTCCATCTGGGTCTGGGTCTGGGTCCGTGGCTCTGTGCGTGTATTTTAACATGTGCATCTGGAAGGGTATTACATGAGTTACATGGATCATATGTACACAGGAGGATGAAGGGATTTTTATCCTCCCTGTCCTCAAGGTAAAGCCAATCATCCTTGGAGTAGACGCCAGCATTTCTCTCTCTGCTACCCCAAAGACCTCTTCTGAAGCTCCAGCTATTATCCCCAGTCTGTCCTAGACAACTAGGCTTGAATGCCATGCAGCACAGGTTCTAGTATGCACACGAGGCTTCCCAGGCCGGGACTGGGAATACTCACTGACTTCTGGCAGGTAATGATTATTGAAGAAACCAAGGCTTGGCATAAGTATGAACCCATGACCTCTCAGCCACTCCCAGAGGTAGGCTGCAGTAGCCACAGGGCTCCCTCTGTCTCCCTTCAGAAGGGTTGGCACTGGACAGTTCTGCTTCACTAAGTCAGTTCAGAGAAAGATAACCAGGTGCTGAGGTCACAGCCACACATGCCACGCCATCTTCTGGTCAGGATTACAAGCTGCCCAAGGCTCTCCTCCAGCATGAAATGTCAGGACACACATAGGGACTGAGTGTCCCCCACACTCTGCTGTGCCTATAAGTCTCCAGGGTGAAAACTTAAGGGGAAGTCAATGCTGCATGACCAGTCCACGAGCTTCTCACTGCCTCCACAGACGCTACTCAGTAAGTCTGTAACCCACCTCCTTCTGAACCCATGGGGTGGGCACTGCCCACCTTACTACCGGCCTCCATACGTCCTCCACACAGAGCAAGGTGAAGCAGAGATTCAACCTCTGAGGGCAAAGACCTTGTTCTGGAATCTGAGCATACAGAATACACACTACTGAACACTGACTCGGGCTGACCTGGTGGTTTTCCCTCCTTGAGGAGGTCCTGGGCTGACTCTGGATCTCTTACTTTTGTGTGGTCTCTACCTGGGGTGGAGGGGACTAAGGAAACCCCTCAGGTAGTCCTATCCATCTCCCCCATTCCCACACACAGTATATTCTTGGCTTGGGCATCCTTCCACACCCAGTTCCATGCCCCTCTACCCAAAGTCACAGACCTCAACCTCTGCCCGTGAATTCAAGGACTTATACAATTCCACACACAACTCTCTTAGAGGAGAAAAATGGGCTTTAAAAAACAACAACAACAACAAAAACCTGCTACCCTTAAAGAGTGTTTCCCAAGACTCTATGGACAGCCCAGGACCCTAGGCCTCTGTCTGCCCTGGGGCCATCTGCCCTTGATCACCTGGGAAGAACTTCTGATCTCCAAGGGAAGATACGCTCATTAATTCCTCACTGAGCTGTTGCCCTTCTAACCCCTCCACCCTCTTTGTCATTTAGGCTCCTGCTCTGGTTCCGACCTTACAGTACTCAAGCTGGTCCTAAAAGCTGAAGCAAACCTACAAACTTCCCCCACGATCACATCCAGGTACCAGTAACCATATCTGTATTTATATAACTAATTCCATTATGTTTCTGTTTGTAAAATGAAGCTCAGAAATTGATCTTTATTACAGGTCATATGGGTCCTAGTGACATGGTTTTTTGTTAAACGGGGCAGTTTCTCTTGCATTGAATTATTGTCGATGGGAGTGGAGTAGGACCCAGACAGCCTGCTTTGTATGCGACCTGGCTCTGCCAAAGTCCCTGCTCATGAACCTTAAACATATTCTTTAACCCCTCTGCCCTATTATGTTCTTTCTCATCAAGGAATGGAGAACTGTATAGCTCCCCAGCTGGGACTGAGAAAGAAAGGCAAAGTACTTTTCTATAACAGGGAAGCACAGACCAGGAAGACATGACCTGCCCTGAGAGGTATCCCTAGGTCTTTCAATAATGAGGTTATAGAAAGTGCCTGGCCCAGGTTGGACACACAGCATAGGAATAGGAAATGGTGGTTGCTTCTACACATGTCAATCATTGGTTAGTGGAAGTTGTCATGGCTCTGACACAGGGCTGTGTTCCTCCCTCTGTCTTGCAGGATGACGGCACCCCTTTTCTCCCGTGGACTCCTCTTGCTAGTAGGCCTGTGCTGTCTGCTTCCCATAACCAAGACTAAATATGAAAAACTCTCTGAAGACCCAAACATTGATCCCTTCCAGTGCCGGAAGGTGGCTCTTACCATCTGCAATGTCTCCATCACCTTGTTCAAAGAGATGGCCCAACTGTCAGCAAATGGAAATATTTTATTCTCCCCTATTAGAGTCATTGCTGCCATTTCAATGCTGTCTCTGGGAGCCAGTGGAAACTTAAGCAAACACATCCTGGAGGCCCTAAGGTTCAACAAAACAGGCTTGCCTGAACCTGAAATCCACAAGTGTTTCTGGTATCTGCTCCGTGCCATCCACCAGCCTGAAGAGCTATCACCACTAAAAAGTGGTAGCAGTGTGTTCATCCACCAGGACCTGACACCAGTAGACAAATTTGTGAAAGGAGTCAAGGACCTATACCACTCTGACATAATCTCCATCAACTTTACAGACAGCCGTTTAGCAAAGACACAGATCAACAAATATGTGATGGAGAAAAGCAAGAAAGAAATAGTGAACATTGTCAAGAACCTGGAGAGTGACACATTCCTGGCTGTGGTGAACTACATTATCTGGAAAGGTAAGGGTGTGTCACTTGGCTGAGCTGGCTCCAGGGGATTTATCCAAATAGATGCTCACATTCCAATGTTCTGTCTCCTTGGAATCTCAAAATGTAAGAGGGTAGGATGCATGTATGTATCTTTTTCAGTCTTTCACCATTAAACAGCACACTTTCCAGCAGCCAATACGTTTGGAGGATGACGTATTAAAGCAACCCCTGGGCTGGGCTTGACAGCCTATATACAAATGCTCTTTTGCAATCTGTGCGAGTGAAACAAGAGAATTTGTAAATGTCTTGTATTTTACAAGTAAATAGTAGCTCAGTGTACATAGGGCAGTTCCCATAGGATATGAAACAGTAAGCACTGTAGAGAGAGTCAGCTTTGGAGTCTGAAAACATTGGCTTTAAATGTGGCCTCCATCATTCATTTCCTGTCTTCACTGGACAAGCCATTTTATCTGTCCATGGTTTGACTATCCATTTCCCAAAGGTAGCCCATTGCTCTGAGGTAATGAAAGAATTAGTGAGGTTGCACAGTGCATGGAACTTTGTGGAGCACATACACTTGATCAACTAAACTTTACCTCAAGCATGACCAGGTCCTGCTTAGAATTGGGAAGGTCAGGAGCAATGACCTTAGGAGTCTGTGGCCTGGGTAAGAACTCAAGACTAAGGGCTCTTCCTCTTCACCAGAGCTCCCTCTCCTCTGGGCAAAGTCCTGCTGGACATGGCACTCAGACCACAGCTTCCTTCCCTTCCCGTGATCCCTTCTTTTCCAATGAGAACATGGGTCAGGGTATCTGAGGGGTCTACTCATTCTGATGACCTCAACGAGAGGTTCCCAAACCACCTCCCTGCTCTCATAGCCAAAATGGTCATCATCTTATATAGTATCAGGGAGACTGCCCAGGCGTATGCACTGTATCTGTGGGCTCAGGAAAGGACTCAAGGTACCATAAAGGTTTGCCTTGAAAATCGACTAGACCATTGTCAACAAAGGACAAGGAGCCTCCGAAGGAAAGAAGGGCACATGTGACTTAGGGACCTCTGGTTATTTGCATTTTTTATCACTTAGCATCCCCAGAGGAACCATTTAATAAACACAACATTTTTTTTATTTAACATTTAAATAAAATAAAAATATTTAATATTAAAATAAAATATTAAACCTTTTTCCAAGGTACTTTACCTTTGGATTCTATCAGAATATACCCAGATTCTACACACATCTTAAGTTCAAGTGACTCTCACAAAGCTCGTGTGCCCTATTATATCCATTCCTATTCTACTTTTAGCTCATGATACTGGGGCTCCAAGAGGAGGCTCCTTTCTTCAGATATACTCACACAGACCTACGCCCACCCCTGTCTGACAGTCTTCTTCATCCTTTCCAGCCAAAATCGTCAACGACTTTGGCTGCTGGTCCGTCAAAGTGAAGGACTACCACTTAGGATACGGAATGACAATCAAGGTACCGATGATCCATACCGTAGGCATGAAATACTTGTTCCGAGTCGAGGATTTGTCTAGCATGGTGCTGATGCTTTCTTCGCTTGCAGCCAACCTCACAGCCTACTTCATCATACCTGATATAGGGAAGATGCACAAGGTCGAACAGCGTCTGACTTACCCACACTTCCGCCGGATGAGACGACAATTATCACTAAGGTGATCCCCCGTCCCAGGAACTACCCAGAGGCACCCAACCTCTGTTCATTAAGTAACAAAGGCCCTGGAAGACTGGCCAGAATCTGGGGCCACAGCCACTTTGAGCTTCCAAGCAGACTCTGTGTTCATTTCTGTAATGCAGGCCAGGTTCATTGACAAAAACAGTGCTCAATATAAAGAGGTAAACACGTTGCCCTTGGAGAGGTCACACCCCATATGGACATACTCCATTCCAGAAATGCAGAGGCCAGCACAGGGACCACAGTTGTAGTGTATATTATGGCTGAGCCAAGAAGATGAAGATGACTCTCAGGTCCTGACCACATTAAAGGTTAGAGGTGAAGGTGGACAGTCCACGAGGGTGTTTTGACCACAGGGGAGGAACTTGTATGGAAAACCTCAGGAAAGAGAGCCCAGGCCATGACTATAAGAGACTCAGTTGTTCTGACACTCTTGCATGAGGTGTATTGGGTCCTTAGAGCCCTGCTTCACCAATGCTTCTGGTGCTCTGTAGACAAGCCTGGGCCTTGCTACCTGTTGCATGACATGGGGCTACATGAAATGCACACAGGCAGGCCCAAGTGAACCATAGGCCCTCATCAGTGAGCAGTTGTACTTAGTTGCACTGACTCCAACTCTCTTGAGGGGTCATGTCTTGGGGAGATATCTGGATGAGTAAGAGGGGTGACCAAACACTGCAGGAACATGGTTCCATGTGAACACCCTGAGTCTGCCTGAAGGGTTTCTCTGAGGAGATGGCATTTTAGGGACCACCAGTATAAAGGTATTGGTTCTTCCACACTAAAGAAAAGCTTCCTTTTCTACACACCAGGCTGGTTGATTTAGAGACACCAGAGCTGTCATTGTTTGAGACCCATGACTTGGAGTCAGTGATGAACCTACTAAGAATCGCCTATGTTTTCAACAGTGGCGCCAACAGCTCAGTGGTCATGAATGACACACTTCCTAAGTCCCTCAAGGTAAGGTCACCTCACAGTGATGTTCCTGTGTCTGTTTGAGTCAAATAGGGTAGAGATGCAGCTCAGATGTGAAGCTAAGGATAGCTAGCAGAAAGGATACAGACCAAGGCAGGGCTGAGCTCCTCCAGAGGGACCTTTGGGATTTATCTGGAGGATGGGGTCAGAGGTCAAACTGCAAAGGGAGATTCTGGTGCCTCAGATAATAAAAGTAGCTCCCCTGAATTGCCTCCCTGAACCTCAGTCTCAGTTGCCCAGTCCAACTGAGACCTTGGGGTTCAGTTTGCCTATATTTATACAGAGAGGATTGGGCTCACTCCCCTAGGACATTATCCTAGAATTTTTCCACCTATAGCATTTAGAGCAACTCAAGAGTCTGAAGTATCGAGTTTTCCAAACCTATCACTGGTTAAGGGAAATTAAAGGTAGTTCAGGATGGGTAAGCTTTGTGTCTGGACACTCAAGGTCATCTTCAGACACCCTATCCCCAAAGAGTTCACAGCCGTACACTAGAAAGGGGACCCTTGAGCCAAAGTTGTGAAATACAAACGGCCCTCCCACTGTATCTAAGGCTATGAGAGATAAAGTAAGGAAAGGAGCAGGAAAGGGAATGGGCCAAAGCAGGCAAAAGCTAGAGAGAGAGGGAAGAAGGGGCTTTGGGTCACCACAATGGAGCAGGCTAAGGGCTGGGCAGTACCATAAAGGGTAGATACAAGCCACTGGAGGGGCTTTCTTCATACGTTCCACATGTGATCTTACCCTAGGCCAGAGTAGGTGTCGCCTGCTTCTGACGTGCTTCTGCTTCTCCTCCTACAGGTGGTAAGTAAGGCCGTGCTGACCATCGATGAAAAGGGGTTAAAGCCTGGTACAAACTCATGCTTTAAAGTGGATGAATCAACTGAGATAGGTCATCGGATCCAGTTCAACAGACCTTTCCTAATCTTCATCCAGGATCACACAAATGATGTCCCCCTCTTTCTAGGCAGAGTGGTCAATCCCAAAAACTAACTACTCTTGGAAATCAGTGTCTCTCCCAAGAACCATGTTCCCTTCTGGGTAATATTAAACACGGGGTAGTTTCACCCATGCCTGAGTGCAATCAGCAAAGCCCTCTCCTTGTGGTGTCTGTGTCTTCCTGTGTCCCCCGAGGTATGTGGGGTCTCCAGGTCACAATGCATCGCAGCGTCTCCTGCATCTGTGTTTAGGAGATCCCCATGAGGTCCCATCTCCAGCACTGAAGGGAGAGGGCCATGTCCCCTTCTGGTTGTACTGTGCCTGGCCTTTCTCACTAGAACTTTCCTGAGAATGGCTGGAGGAAATAGTTGGTAGAACTCTTCTTCCTCAGGACTGGAGCAGGACCCCAGCCTCTGTCGCTGTCATTCCTTCCCTGCCAGAGGGGACTCACAAACCCTCTAATGAACAGAGAGGTCTCTGTGATTTCCCTCTAGCTTCTCCTGCCAATCAGGCCACTGGGCACAAAGCCGCTTACTTTATTCCCCTTGTCCTTGCTGACTGAAGCCATGCTGTATGAATGGCTCTAAAACATCATAAGGATAGATACCTACATGAGAAGGACACCTTTACTTTCCCTAGGTCCCCCTGAGATCTTCGTGAAGTCATATTCACCTGACCCTACCCCATCTCCAAGCTCTCAATGTAGTATTTCAAGGATAAATATAAATCTAGTGCTTCATAGTAGATCTCAGGATTCACCCTTGTCATCAGGACCAGGCAGTCTGCCCCAGCCTCCTCAATCCTTGTTATGCCCACCCCCCCCCCCGAAGAACTCCAAGAATTGCTAGTCCTATGCAACATAAGAAAAAAGCCTTTACTCGAGTCAGATCACAAACCTCTCCCACTGTGCAGGTTAGAAATGTGATGCTCGCTGCTCAAGTGCAGGACTTGGGGTTTTTTTTATACATGCATATGCATAATCAGGGATCCTTGGGCCTTGGGGTTATGTGACAGGGGAGGTGACAAGAGGAAGCCATCCATCAAACCTGATGTTGTTTGTTCAGACAGTACAGAATTGTGCAGCTGGGAGGGGGGACTCTTCTGACCTGGGAAGTAGCTATCAGGAGCTAGTGTGTTTTTACAAACTGGCCACCGCTGTCTGGGAACACTTAATTGCCCTTCTCTCATGGCCCAAGGATGGGGCACTTACCTTTTCAAGGATGTTTGGTCCTTGTTTCTCTCAAGGACAGGAGCCATCTGCACTGGAAAAATATGAGTTATCAAGGAGAGTGCCAACCTGCGTGACACAGAGACTGGGATATGTTGCCTTTTGTCTGTTCCCAAAGCTGGCATCTGCTGCTCCCCTGGTGGGGGGGGGGGGGGGGAGGAGAGGTGTTGGAGGGATTGTTAGGGGGAATAAGGGAGCACCACCATGAAAGGGGGAATTGCAATATTCTGGCACCAGGCTGGGCCTTCTCTGTTCGCCCTTTATGAAAGGCTGGAGGCTCTATGCTGGGAGAAGGGGGGAGGGGAGGGGAGTGGTGGGAAAGTGCAGAGGCAACTTTCCTGAGTTTCTTCTCCCTCCGCCTTGCTAACCGCCCCCACAGCAGGCAGAATCCTCTTCCCAGGAAATGCCCAGAACACTTCTGTGCTGTGGGAGTGCTGCCTACTTCAAGCTCATCTGAAGATCCCCATACCCCAATCCTAACTCCCTGAATAAAGGTGGACAGAAAGCACTGGCTTGAATCATAATATTGTTACATTTTAGATAAAAAAAAAATAATCTCTGTCGTAGTTGTGTGATTTCCCAGGACTCACTAACACACACCAAGTATTTCTCTAAAAGCGACACTTCTCCTTTTACCAATACCCTAGTGCCTCCAACCTCCCCCAACTCCATCAAAGTTAAGACAATCCTAATGGCTGCACTGACTCTAGACTGAAGGGTGTCAGGACCTGGGCTCTAGACTGACACACACCAGATGTGTGACCTCTGTGAAATGATCATACTCATAGCCTCCATATTCCTCTTGGGGATGATAAAGTCTATTTTGATTTGGTATGTGTTTTTTTTTTTCCATCTCAGTAGCCCATGTGCTATTGCGAGGGATGGTGTCCTTTTGTTGAGAGTATTCACTAGGAGTCAGACACACACCCCCCAAGGAGGTACTAGAGAACATTCTTTCCCTGAATGTCCGTAGTAGCACTTCACAGATCTGATGAGAAATGAGGCACCCTTCTCTTCGTTGGTAAACTGAAGCCAAGCAAGCCAAATTGAGCCATCGCTTGCCAGTGGTTATGGGGCTGCTCACCTGGACACAAGGAGAAGGGGTAGATAGGGTTTTATGGTGGGCTAAAGTCTGGCACTTGTCCAAACTTTATGTCATTCTGGCGTTGTTTTAAAATGTCTCATGCTGGAGCACTCTGGCCTTGAAGAGCTTAGAACATGATGTTTCTCTGATCCTTGCAGCTGTCACCGGCAGCCAGGGAAAAAAAATCATCGTCCTTGATATTTGACATGAGTAACAGAGCAAGGTTACCGGGTGACAGCCTGCATTATTTGAACAGCTTTTCCTTCTGTGCCAGAACTAGGGCTCTGGGGAGAACGTCGGCGTGTTCCCTGTTGTGTTTGTGTGACCTCCAACGAGAGGTCAGGATGTATGTGCACGCGTGTTCCTATTGGCATATCTGTATGTGATGTGTGTGTGTGTGTGTGTGTGTGTGTTTCTGTCATTGTCAGCCTTTGTGCATACCTATGTCTGTGTTAGAGAGCATGTGTCTGTCTGGAAGGCACGATACCTGGAGCGGGCGGACATGGCAGGATGAAGGGCCTTTCCTTTCTCCCCCCTCGAGGCAAAGCTCCCTTTCCCTGGAATGGACACCACCAGTCTTTCACTCAGCCATACTAAGGACCCCTTCCATGGCATTAGGCACTCGACCCATCTCTGTTCTGTTCCAAACAAATAGACTATAGGGCCCCTGTGCCGGGTCCTCGTGTGAGACCTCCCAGGGCAGGAGTGGAAGCATACGCAGTGACTGCAGGCAGCTAGCTCTTTCTGAAGACACCATGGCTCAGGCACAGCCATAGGCCCCTGATGAACTTCTTGCTCTAGTCTCAGCTGCTCCTTGAGGTGGACTTGGGTAGCTACAGAACTCTCTCCCTTCCCTGATTCCAAAACTTCTAGCTGCTTCTACTGCACCAAACGTAGAGAAGATCCAGGCCTCAGGCCATGGCAGCACATAGCCAGGCTCCCAAGCTGCCTTAGGCTATCCTCCACCAACAGTCCCCTGGGTAAAATAGTCATGAAATGCTCTCTTTACTACTCAATCTGTCATTCCCCAGAGCTACAGCACGAGGGACAGTTGGTGCTGCACATCCCACCCGCATGTCTTCTGTTGGCCTTGGGATTCCTAATTAGTACATCTTTCACCAGCCTCCTCCTGAGCCCACAGGGGAGGGGGCTAGTTACCAGCCACCCACCTATATCAGCACACTTTGTACAAGAGGGACTCTGAGGCACCCAGATTCAGTTGTGACAGAGCCAGAGAAGGAACATAGCCTTCGTCTGAGCCCTCAGCACATAGTGAGCCTACAGGTGAGTGCTGGGCATGCTGACCTAGTGACCTGCTCCAACTTACAGCACCCTCCAAAACCTAGGCAGACCCTGGGCCTACTGCTCCCTGGTCTCTGTTGGCAGGGGGTCTGGGGCACACGGGGCACCTGCTTCTCTTGTACTTGCCTTACCTGTTTCCTGACCAACACCTCTGGGTCTAAGCCCAGTCAAGTACCCACACCTGGCCTGGGATTGAATGAGCCCTAACCTGTCCATCAGTTCTGGCTGATTAAAAAACACAGTTCCCCAGACTGCTCCTGTCCTTTGTTTTCTGGGCTCATCCTCCTGTCCCAGGGAGCCTTTGATCTCCTGCTGGGAACTCCAGAAAAGAGGGGCAGGTGTGTTCATTAACTCTTCAGATAACCTGGCTGCCCCTATGCCTCCCTCTTCCCTCTTTCTTATCTGGATCCATGACCCCATCCTTCACCTTTGGTGCCTTCCTGTTCCCTGGCCTGTTTCTACTGTTGTGTGTCTTACCTCACCTTAACTATTTCCAGTGTTTCAGAAATGAAAGACAGCCATGGCAGAAGGACCCATCTGGAGGTGATCTGGGACACATAACAAACAGTCTTTAGGGATGTGTTGGATCAAGACAGTCAGAGAAGACACTGGAAGTGCCAGAATTAGATCAGAGAACTAGACAAGAAGGCTGGCAAGGGGGGCACCTTAAGAAGAGGTAGAGCCAGTTCAAGTGGTAAGGACTAACCTTCAAGGCAGACATGGAAACACAGCAAGTATAAATGTAGAGAGGTACCAAGGAGACATAGCCTTTCTTAATAAGGCTATCCCCAGAAAAGAACTGCTGTTGGACTTTACAAAGTATAAACAGTATATGGGGGTTAGTGCCATTCAGCGTGCCGTGACAGAATAGCCATTGTGCATATATGTGCGAAACATCACAGCTCCTGAAAGAGGCTGAACAGAGCGGACGGACTGATGGCTATTCCTTCTGTCATCATATAGGACAACAATCAATAATCAACCAGCAATCAGATAGATGATCAGGAAGCTAAGATCCAGAAGTCATCTAGAACATTCTACCAACAACATCGCATACACTATCCTCCAGTGCCTATGGACTGCTGTGGACACTGGGAAAATGGGATGGGGCCATGAGAGGGAAACAGAGGCTTTAAGGGGGAGAAGGGGTGCGGATTAGAGCACACGTATGGTATGATAGTGAACTGGGAAATACTGGAGGTGAGAGGATTTAGAGTTGAAAAAAAAGGAAGAAGAGCAGTTGGGTAGAGAGTGTCAACCAAGACATAATAGGTATGAAGATGCCTCAAGGAGACCTACTACATTGTGGGCTATTATAAAATAGTATATTACATTTCACAGTAAAATATGTGAGATTCAAATATAAAGAAAAATGAAATGTCATAAACAGTGAACTGAAAATCTTAATAACAAGTATAACCATCATTTTAAAGATTTCTTTCAAACTTATTTATCAGGAAACAATAAGCCTTGAGGAGAAAACCCAGCAAATGACAGATGAAAGAAAGCAAACTTAGAAAAGAGAGAAAGAAAGAAAGAAAGAAAGAAAGAGAGAAAAGAAAGAAAAATAAACAGATAGCCAGTGGAAATTTGTAAGATTTCCTAACTTTTTGAAATTAAAAAAAAAATGTAAATCCAATTTAGATCCTGCCATTGCCCACTTTTCTGATCAGCACAGATGCATGGCATTGGTGTCCATTGCTATGAGCAGGTAAGATAAAGACACTATCACTCAGGAAGCCCATGCCTGGGAATTTACCACACAGGACTATTAACACACATGACATTCAGCACCATCCAGCACTATTCAAAGAGGGGGAAAATCCACATGGAATCCTTTTTTATAACTCAGGACAACCCTAAACTGAAACATGATACAACATTTTTATGAGGCTCTGCCTGAGGCTGGGAAGGCGGCTGGGTGAGTAAAGAGACTGCCTCGCAAGCATGAGGACCCCAGTTTGTGTTTCCAGAACCCACATAAGAGCCGTGTGTGGTAGCATGTATGGCTATAATGGCAGCGTTCCTACTGCTAGATGGGAAGTGGGGGCCAAGAGATCCCTAGAGGCTTGAGAACCCCCTAAACTTTCAGCAGCCAATAAGAGACAGTGTCTCAAACAAGGTAGAAGAAGAGAAAGAGGAGACACTTGGGGTTGTCCTCCGACTTTCATACATGTAGCACAACATGCATCCCCACTCTCAAACATACGTACCACATACACATGCAAGATTTTATAAAAGATTCCATGGTGGCTAGTATGGGAAGATTGTTTAAAGCTAAAGAAAGTCTAGTGAAAAGAAAGAGTACATGTATGTTTCTCCTGTGAGCACACATGTTAATTCACCTGACAACTGTTACAATGTTTAAGCATGTATTATGTGCCAGAACAAGACAGAAAAATAAGTGTGTCAATAGGAAGGATATGGCTGAGGGACTCAGGCACATACATCAGGTGCATGTTGAGGGGAAAGGTGACGAGTTCCATTGGGAGGCATGCTCTTCTGGATGTGGGGAGTGGCCAAGGCGAGGAGCCTGCTCAGATGCAGAGGTCAGAAAAGACAACTCCCGGTGGTCCCTTTGCCCACAGCTAAGATGGTATCTGAGACTCACTGTGGGTAAAAAAAAAGTGATCTGTGTAAGTGATCTGGGAGAACAATAGGGCAGGAAGAAGGCAGAGGTGGATTTGCCATGTTTGAAGTTGGTGAACAGGCAATTCTCTCGGAGCAGTGGAGACTATGCCAGGGTGGGAATACACCATGGCACTTCCTTCTCTAACATTAAAAAAATAATAACATAAATTCAAGAAGTAAATGGAAGGGTTGCTGGGGAAA
Organism: Mastomys coucha; assembly: GCF_008632895.1. Lineage (NCBI taxonomy): Eukaryota > Metazoa > Chordata > Mammalia > Rodentia > Muridae > Mastomys > Mastomys coucha. Next base: position 117,548,486 of record NW_022196912.1, on the reverse strand, counting down.
TAAAGGGCCGAGGGGTCAGGATGTTCCAGGAGGAAGGATGCTCCAGGGGCCAGAACACTCCAGGGGACCAGGAATACTCCAGGAGGAGGGATGCTCCAAGAGGAAGGATGCTCCAGGGGCCAGGATACTCTAAGAGGAGGAATGCTCCAGGGGCCAGGATACTCTAGGAGGAGAGATGCTCCAGGGGCCAGGATACTCTAGGAGGATGCTCCAGGGGCTAGGAGGCTTGAGGAGGCAGCTCTCTTCTTACCCAAATGAGGACTTGGCCTGCAGGACCTAACTTTATCGTGTTACCAGGAGAGGGCCCTTGGTTAGGGTCAGGTGTTTTTGGAGAGTTTTTAATTAGTCTTCACTGAAGGATGTCTCAGAGCCTTTAACATATTCCCACCCAAGTAGGAAAAGAGAGTAGTGTTCCTCAAGTGTCCTGATCATGAAGGCAACTCCTTCAAACCACCTCTGCCTTTGAAATGGAGACACTCAGACAATGCTGCACTTGGGAGGCAGAGGCAGGCAGATCTCTGAGTTCAAGCCCAGCCTAGTCAACAAAGTGAAATCTAGGATAGCCAGAGCTATACAGGGAACCCTGTCTCTCTCTCTCACACACACACAGACACACAAAAGGTTTATTTTTTATTATTTTTAAGTGGTGTGTGTGTCTATCAAGCAGTGAAGACTGGAGTCGATGGAGGCAAAACTAAAGGTAGTAGACCCCAGACCTCTCACCCATTGCACACATTGTTCTTCTGCCTGTGTATGTGTTCCCTGTGCTCAGAGATACTGACACAAATGGCTTCAGAAACCCTCTGCCCCCAACATCATCACAGCAGGTGGTGACACTCTACTGCCCAGTCCTGGGCATTATAGGGAGGGCAACTGAGGTCTAGAAGATGAGGTGAGTGGTGAGACCATCCATGGAGTTGGTGGCCAGACCCTCAATTGCATAACCTCACATCACCTTGAGCCTGTTAATATTAATCTACACTCTAGGCTAGGGAGGCACCAACAGGATCCATTCACTACCCTCATACAGTTGTTTTGTTCATCTCATTGGCAAAATCACCTCACTTTCTTTTTTCCTTTTTCACAGTAATCATGCTCAATCCTCCAGAATTGTATAACATCACTTTGTGTACTGTACATGAAGATACAGGTTCTGACAATGCTGATGTGGATTAATTATATTTCATATGTTGACATTCTTACCTACAGTAACACAGAACAAGGACATATTTTAGAACTAGGGTCTTCCCAGAAGCAATCAAGTGAAAATGAGTGTGTTGGATGCATTTTAACCTAATCGGTACTCTTTTAAAAGGGGGAAACTGGATGAGAAGACATGGACATGGGTAAGTCACTTGAACACAAAGTGGACCTCAGATGAGGCTATTGAGGGATCACCATGGATGAAGAAGACCACCTGAGAGCTAAGGAGGGGTGTGGGCAGAACTGAGGATTGAATTCTGTCAATAGTATGTCTGGCTTATGGGACTGTACAAAGGAATGAATTCCAGGTGGTGAGCACCCAATCTGTGGTATTCCACGGAGGCTACAATATCACAGTAACAAAGTCTTCAGAAAAGGAGGAGCCTGGAGACTAACATGTCCTAAGTAGATCTTTGTCCTTGAATTTGAGGATCCATGTAAGGAGTGCATTCAGTAGAGTTTGGGAAATGGAGGTCCCTCTTGCAAAGTTGGGAACCTAGGAAGTGAGCATGTACTAACATCTGCCATGGGAGGAATGAAGGAATAGATGAGTGTCATCCCCTGAGATCTGAAGGGAAACTCGTGTCCAGGACTGAGGCAGTAAACATGGAGTTATTATCATGACTGACTTTGGGCACCCAGTGGTATTTCCAAAATGAGAGCATCCAAGAAGAAACATTTTAGTTTGGGGTCCATTCCTTGAGCTAGCCACTCATGAACTGTGTCTTACTGGGTAATACACTT
>NW_022196912.1:117543998-117546012 GCF_008632895.1 Mastomys coucha | reverse complement strand
ATCACCATGGCTCTACTTCTTCTCTCTTCTAACAGTTCCAGAAACCCCTATCACCATAACCCTCCAGGTTGTATCACATAGGACTCAAGACGGAGGCCAAGATGGAAACAGCTTACTCAGTTGTCCTTATGATCTCTAAAGTGCCTCCCTGTGTGTGTGTGTGTGTGTGTGTGCGTGTGTGTGTGTGTGCCAGTTCTTTGACTGAACCTGAACTTGGAAAACTCATGTAGGCTAGCTAGCCAGTGAGCTCCAGGAATCTATCTGTCTCTGCCTTCAGCCAGTACTGGGGTTACAGATGTGTGTGTTACAATATCCTGCTTTGACATGGGAATCTAAATTCATGGCATCACACTTGCATGGCAAACATTTTACTGACTAAGCCCTATCCTTACCCTCTCACAAGGGCTTCCTGTGCTAATTATTTAGCCTTTTTAGTTGGTGGGGTCCTTAGTCAAGACACACCCTACCGTTCAATCCCTCTCTTCCAATTTACATATCTTTTGTCCTTTCTAGGACAATAGTCCCACATCCTAGCCTCCCCAACCTCCCTGTCTCTTTTATGACTCCTGGATATCTGGACTAGCTTCAATTCCCAGCCCACCAGACTCACAAATGAGTTGACTCTCCAGATCCATTTGTTAATGGTACAAACATCATCCAAACAAACCAGAGCGATGAGGTCTAAAGATGAGCTCTTTGGAGAGTAAATAGAGCAAAGTAAGTTAGGTCAGAGCTCCTAAGATTGAAATCTGATGGCTTTAAAAAAAGTAGAAGAGGGATCAGGCCAGTAGGTGTGGACATAGACTCCCTGCTACTTGGTATCACTAGCTGCCTTAGGACACTGACAACAAGAAAGGTATATGCAGAACTGAGCCAATGCCATGGACAATCCTGAATCCTCAAATCAGTAAGCCTCAACATCATTAAGCTAACCTGCCTCGGGTATTTCATTTTGATAATGAAAACCTGATTTGCATAGCATCCAGGAGTAGGATTTGTACAGATGATTGCACATGCCCTCTGCTCAGCCCGCAGCCATGGTTGGTGGATCACAGTGCTCTCCCACAAAGAGACAGAGTCCCCAATGCATTTTCTAGACAGAGATGTACCAGATGAGAACAACTGCCCATTTCATCCTTAGGAAATCTGGACAAAGAAACCCCAGGGCGAACTATTCAGCTGAGAAAAGGACTAAGTGTGTGTGGGATTGTCTGTGTGGAGATCTCAGATCTAAGCTGGTGATTATGAAGGTGCTCAGCACTCAAGAACTTCACTAGCCCTCCATGTTCTGTTCTTCTATCAGCCTTTGAGGTAATCCAAAATGTACTGGTTCCCATGAAGTTGTTCACTAGAACAGAAAGAACATGAATCTTTGTGCCACATGGCCCATCTTGGCCTGCCTCCCTCATTTTCTAAGTGTTGTTCTCTTTAAAGAAGTCTAACTTTTTTAGGCATACCTGGAAAATATAACTACTGCTTTTGTGGGAATCCACAAAGGAACACTCTAGCAGACAAATGAATCAGAGCTGCTGCTCTCTCTATTCAAAATACAGATCTGTTACTGCTTATGCTTCTATATAGAGGAAAAAATTACTGCTCATCCCTGGAGACACCTCTCCTTTACCTGCACATTCTACTCTCTCCCCCCTGCAAACCATGTACCCAGTAACCTCAAAAGTCAACCAGCAAAGAGTTGGTTGCACATACTCTTTCTCAACAACAGTAGAAGCTTCTCTGTCCCTGATAACAATAAAGTTCTATTCAAGAACAAATTCTATTCAAGTATTCTATTTGAGTGTGCTGGGGAGTAGGAAAAATAGAAAGGCTGATCTAACTCAAACTGGTTTTTGGTACTAGTGCAAACTGTCCTTGATGTGAACTTTTACTATATTCACCATCTTATGCATATTCATAATTTGGCATGCACATGATTTGAATTGGATGAATATGGGAAGAAACATAAGCAGTAAGGAGAAAGAAACACGTGACCTAAATCCATCAGTCGAAATAAAAA
>NW_022196912.1:117541278-117543988 GCF_008632895.1 Mastomys coucha | reverse complement strand
AAAACACCGAACTACACCCGTGTGTAACCAACATCGAACTACACCCGTATGTAACCAGCCTTGCCCTTCTTTACTCAGCCTTGCCCTTCTTTACTCCCCACAAATGAGACTCTTGAGGCCCTTGAGTACTCACTCCTCTTGTGGTCCACTGTCAAACTTAACTACATACCCCTCCATAATCTGTAGTAAGGCTTCTCTCCAGATAAAGCTATTGTGTTGCTTTGTACACCTATGTGTGTCAACGTTCAAGTCTTTGGATAAGAAAATAAGAACATAGAATGAGCTGGCCAAGAGCCCAAGCACGAGCCATGGATACTTCATCCAGTATAGGGTTAACACATCCTTACCACAGTCCCAGTGGTGAGATGTGCTCCCAAATGACATCCGCCTTATTGAAAAGTGGCAGACAGACAAACACACACACACACATACACAACACATATGCCTACTCCCTTCTCCATGCCTAGCCATGATCAGATAGAAGGAAGTGCTTCAGTTATGAGTGAATGGGAGGATGAATGGATGGGATAGGAGAGAAGATGTCCCAGGATGTCTCTGCTTTTTGTTTTTTGACATGACCAATGTATGACCCCTTCCACAGCAGGCTGGCTCAGCAGCTTCTGTGCCCCATACATCAGTGAGCACTGCACTGGGGCTGGAAGAGTTGCCAGAGAAGGGTACATGCTGAGCTTGTTCTGTGGCCATGACTTCTTAGACTGGCAAGTTGTGTCTTCTGTTCCCTCATTCCTCTGTCCAGGGCAGCTACGGGTGAGTCAGACTCACAGTATATGTCTTGTAAGTAAAACTTATTTTCCTCTGGCCTGAGGCCTGGGCCCCAGAGCTCCTAGTTTGCCCCTGGAAATATGGTCCTCTGCACGATCAGAGACCATTGTTGGGATCAGCTCCAAGAGTACCTCAGCCTTGCTGGGTAGCAAATCGCAGGGCCTGGAAGGCTAGTGTTGAGAGGATCTAACTATAGAGGGATGCCTCACTCTGTCTAGGAGGCAGTGAAAGATAAAGTTGCATCTTTGAGACACAGATTGTCTGTGACAGGCTCTGCCACTAGCTGGCTGTGGTCCCTGAGTAGGGCACTTCACTTCCCTGATCTCCTTGGGCCTAGGATTTTGCATGGCTCTAAGGATTAAATGAAGCCATGGTTGGAGCCCTCTCAATGACTGGAAGGACAAGACTGTATTGAGGAGATTTGAGGATAGGGGTGAAAAGAGTTGGGGTGAGAACTCAAGGAGGAGATGTCCTGAGGTGGGCCACAGAGGTGGATAAGAGTGGGGAACTGCCCCAAGTTAAAAGAGTAGAGAATGGCTGGAAAGAGCTAGACCCAAGGAGAAGGGTTTCCTTAGCTGCAGTAGGATGCAGGAGGGCAGATCTGCACCAACAAGGGAATGTAAGATCTACCAGTCTCTCCTCTCTGGCCAAACTCAAGGGCAAGCCAGTGGATACAGAAGAGCTTGATCTGGGTCCCAAGGTCTCAGACTCCAAGGGACAAGCAGGACAGAGAAGGGCAAAGACCAGTACCTGGGCGGCCACTGGCAGCCAGGTTTCAGGTGAGTAGGTGCTAGGCTGAACTTGACTTGATGTTGAACAGATATTGAGAACATACACACGGACCATAGGAGGTCCCAGCTAAATCCCAAACTCTCATAGGGAACACTCAGAGCAGATTGGCTACGTTCTACAGTTTGGTTGAATATCTATCAACTTCCCCCTACTCTGTTTATACCCGGGGCCTCCAGTAAGAGGGGCAGAAGTTGACAGTCAGGCTCAGATTGGTCAGACTCCCAAGCCTGACCGTGCCCAAGATTTTGCCAGTCTCTTAGCATTCCAAGCCCTTCCCCAACCAAAGCCAACTTAAGGCCCCTACAGAGAGCAGAGCGGCCTGGAGCCGTGGAGCTCGGTGTCTTCTGTTGAACCACATGTTCAAACTGAGTGATCCCACTGATTTTTTTTTTTTAATCTAGAATGGCACTCTCCATCCTGTCCCTCTGGCTGCTCCTGGATGTGGTGGTTCCCTGTTCCTGTGACCCAGTGACACCACCAGCAAAGGCTTCAAACATATCACAAACACCAGTGATCCCAGGGGCACCCCCATTCTTCAACAACCAAAAATTCTCCTTGAGCCTGTACAAACAGCTACCAGAGCCCAAAAGAGGCAAGAACTTAATCTTTTCTCCACTCAGTATCATTGTGCCTCTCGTGCTGCTGGCCTTCCAGGATAAGCCAGAAGCCCGACAGCAGGTTCTGCAGGATCTAGGGTTCAGAGTCACAGGAGCCTTAGATGCTAAAGCTGCTATGCAGTATGGGAAGCTGCTGGGTACCCTGCTGCATGCTGAGCACTGTGGAGTCCACACTGGGAGTTTACTCTTTATAGACAAGACTCTAAAGCCAAAAAAGACGTTTCTCACACTAGCCAACAGCTCCTACAACAGCGAAGTCATCCTCATCTCTTTTGGGAACCATGAGTTGACCAAAAAGGAGATAGACTTGGCCCTTCGTGTCAAGACTCATGGCAAAGTTACAAGGCTGGGGAGAAGTCAGAAGCCACCAACTAATGTGTTTCTGGTCAATTATAATTTCTTTAAAGGTCGGTGAGCCATGAATGAACCTTTCTGATTCTGCTGACTCAAGAAGACCTCCTCTAAGACTCTAGCTCTTTCTGGGTATTCTCTGCTCTTGAAGACCTCCTCTAAGACTC
>NW_022196912.1:117527820-117540827 GCF_008632895.1 Mastomys coucha | reverse complement strand
AGACTCTAGCTCTTTCTAAGACCTCCTCTAAGACTCTAGCTCTTTCTGGGTACTCTCTGCTCTTGCAGCTTCGGGCAGTGTCCTTTTCTTGCCCACCTCCAGAAACCTCCCTTTTGAGTCAAATCCCTAATCCTTTCCATAACTCTCTCTCACATCTCAACTCCAGCTACCTCAGTGATTCTCATCCCGACCTAGGGGGTCAAGTGACCCTGTCACTGGTGTCTCCTAAGACTATTCGAAAACACAGATATTTATATTACAACTCATAATAGTAGCAAAATTACAGTTATAAAGTAGCAATGAAAATAATTTTACAGGTGGAGGCTAGCACAACGTGAGGAACTGTATTCAAGGGTTGTAGCATTAGGAAAGTTAAGAACCACTGATCTAGTTCTTTGAGTCAATAGGAAGGTATTGAACAATTCTGCAGGGTAGGTTTTAGAAATAAATGCAATATTGCTCAATACATTCCTAAGGACTCAAAGCATGACATCAGTGGTCCTATCAGGCAGTATTGCTCAATATCATCACAACAACTTAGGAAGCAGAGGGTTGAGAGAGTAGAATCGGGTTAGGGTAGCGATCGGGTGGCTCTGGCAGACATGTGGATCTGACATGGAGTTGGGAGACTCCGAAGCACAGGAGGGTTATAGGTAGCTGATGTGGTCCAGCTCACTGGAGGGAGAGGCTGTCAGCTTTAGCCAGAAAACAAGGAAGCACAGAATGTCACCTATATTTAACAACTGCTGTCCCTCCGACATTCAGATAGAACCTGGCCTCCTACCTTGTAATGGCCACCTTTCCTATTGCTACTTAAAAGAGAAGGCTGTGTAGAAAAAGAAGGATGTGTAGCTTTGGTTTGGCTCCTGGAGTCTGAGAGGCTTCTTGGTAGTTTGGATGGCCAGGTGGCTGGTGGGTATGAGGACTGGCTCTTTAAGAGGCGCAGGCTTGGATTTTGGAAACCTAGAACCCCAGAAAATGGCCAGTTTTGAGCTGCTGGAGGAAACAACTTGCTTCTGAGTTCATTTCTCTTTTCTCTTAGCAACACTCTCGTGGCTTTCTGATTATTTTTCCCAAGACAGTCGGATGCTTTATGCAGAAGGGAAGGTTCTTCTGTAAAACACCCACCTTTGCCATACCCGGTCAGGATTACAAGGCCAGAGAGTCAGCTTTCTCGTCCTCTCCAGTTCCTCTGGCCCCACCTGGAGCTCTGAGATCAGTGTCTCCTCAGCCCTGTAGGGCCAGCCCAGAGAGTCTTTAAGAGCTGACCACCAGAATCCATGCCAAAACCTCAGCTGTAGGGTAAGAAGCGAGAAAAGGAGCTCAGCGGAGGCTGGGCTGTAGAACTTATTGGGCCTGTGTCCAAAGGATTCTAGTCCAGGTGTTCCTCAGATGTCAGGGGAAAGAACATGCTCTGACTTGGTAGAGATGCACGATAATACTGAAACAGCTCTCTAACAATTGCTGAGCAATTGCTGTGTGAAAGGACTGTATTCTGGGCTTTGCTTCAAGCACCCCACTAATGCTCATGGGTATCCTTAAGAGACCTAATACTTCCACCACTGACTCAGGAGCTGGTGGACTCCTGACCTCTCTGGCCTCACCTCTCATGGTCTCTTCCTTTTTCATTCCAGCTGCTCATCTTCCCTGTGTTCCTAAGTCAGTGCTTTCCCACTACTGGGCTGCCCTGTGTCTCATTCTCTTGGGAAAGAAAGTTCCTCCTCCAACTGTTCTATGGCTTAACCAATGTATTAGTCAGGGTTCTCTAGAGTCACAGAACTTATGGTAGTCTCTATGTAGGAAAGGAATTTATTGATGACTTACAGTCTGTAGTCCAACTCCCAACAATCAACTCCCCACAATGGTCAGCAGCAGCTGTGAATGGAAGTCCAAGGATCCAGAAGTTTCTCAGTCCCACAAGGCAAGCAGGTGAAGCAGAGCGAGCCTTCCTTCTTCCAATGTCCTTATATAGGTCTCCAGCAAAAGGTGTGGCCCAGATTAAAGGTGTGTGCCACCATACCTTTAATCCCAGATGACCTTGCTTGAACTCGTAGATCTTCCAATCTTAATCTTCTGGGATTCATAGCCACTATGCCACCATACCTTTAAGTTTAAGGTCTTGAACTCATAGATCTTCCTATCTTAATCTTCTGGGATTCATAGCCACTATGCCTCAAGATCTCCATGCCAAGATTCAAGTCGGAAACTTGTATCTCTCAGCCTCCAGATTAGGGCCACAGGTGATCCTTCTAATTCTGGATTGTAGTTCATTTCAGATATAGTCAAGTTGACAACCAGGAATAGCCACTACAACCAATGTACTGTTAAGTCTTTAATTGGGACTACATTCCAGTGTGTTATGTGTGTATGTAACTGTCTCTTCTATTCGATTTCTCTCCCTGCGCAGTATCCCCTGCTAGCTCATTGGCTTTCTTATCAATCATGTTGTTTATATTACCTTCATAAGATCTGTGTGGACAGGGATCTCTCACTTGTACCTTTGTGACTTACAACATCCCTGACATGCATAAGCCTTAGAGTCTCCCTTATAGCAAAGTGTGATGTGCCCTAGATGTTGCTGCCCCCTCTGATTCCTATGCACTTTCTTATCAGGGAAATGGAAATATCCCTTTAACCCGAAGTACACCGAGATGAGGTACTTCTCCTTAGGTCATGGGAACAGTACCCTGGTACCAATGATGCAGAAGATAGGCTGGTTCCATCTGCAGTATTTCTCCCAGATGCACAGTTATGTCCTCCAGCTGCCGTTCACCTGCAGCATCTCAGGCATTTTCTTTCTCCCCAATGATGGAAAACTTAAGGAATGTGAGAAGGCACTGTTGGAGCAGAGTTTTGACACATGGACTCAGCCCTTTCCACTGAGGTAAGAACCCAGATATTTCAACCTTCCCCTCAGTCCTACCAGACCTTTTCCATGGCCACTGTGGCTCTGGGTTTAAGGTGAGGACCCTTTGAGTCTTTGGGACATGACACAGTATCTAGAACTTGGTCACACAGAAATGGTCAGACAGGATTCAGCAGTCCACACCTTCCAAAGTTGAGAAAAAATACACAAACTCACAACCATCACCGTTGTCACCACAGAATCAGCCAACTGTATCTTTGTGTAAGAGGTTCACTGTAGAGTTATAAATGGTGGACAGGGGAGGGAGGAAGATGGTTCAGTTGGTCAAGCGCTTGCCTTGCAAGTATCAGATTCAGAGTTGAACCCTGAAAACCTGTGTACAAAAAAGCTGGCCATCCTAGCACCAAGGCAAGCTGATGGAGCCATCTTCTCATTCTCCGTTGAGGTTCCTCTTCCCAGATGACCCTTAGCTATTTCAAACTGAGAAACAAAACCACCAGACACACTAACCAACACACAGTGCACACTGAGCTTCCGACTGGTGAGAGACTTGTCTCAAGAAGAAGAAAAGGTTGGAAAGAACAACCCTACTGTTGTCTTTCTTTGACCTCCACATATATGTACATGCATGAGCACCTATACTCACTTACCCACAGAGGGGAAGGAGCGATGTGTCACTAAGAAGGCCACAGTGCTATGGAACTGGTGTTTGGATAAGTACTTGCCCAACATCTCTGGAACTGAAGCTCTCATTATGATCCCTCCTTATGATACTTGAATACAGTTCTTCACGTTGTGTTGACTCCCAACCATAAAATTATCTTTGTTGCTACTTCATAACTGAATTGTGCTACTGTTGGGAATCTTAATGTAAATAACTGTGCTTCCTGATGGTCTCAGGCAAGTCATTCAACACCCGAAGGGGTCACAGGTTGAGAATCACTTCTCTTATGTATCTAATGCTTTTGCTACACAAAGTCTAGCCTGTGGCAGCATCTTTGCTTCATCTGGATGTTTGAGGGAAGCTTGAATTCTTAGGTGCACTGCAATCCCTGCAGATTCTAGGGCAATTGTGTTTGTGTTAAAGACTGAGAAGTCCCGATCCAGACAAGTGTTACTGAAGCACAGGCGGACATTCCATTGCAGCTTGTCTATGAGAAGTTACACTACAGCTCAAGGGCTGGCAGGGTTTAAAACAGTTTGCCTCTGTGCCACCCCCTAACCTATGAAGTGAAGCCTGCAACTCAGATCAGCACCACCTCGGAAGGCACTGGATGGGACCTTTCAGAGTTTGAAATCTATGTTTATTTTATTATACACTTTAAAACAGTAAAATGTTGGGGAAAGTTTTCCATGTGATAATTATAACAAGAAAGCTTTAGGCATGGCCAGAAAGAAACTCTACAGCAGTGTAACAAAGCACCTGTGACCTTTACAATAAGACCTTCCAGAGAGGAAAGATTTGTAATAAGCAAAAGGAGAGATTCCGCTGATGGAGAATGAAAAGTCCATGGGACCCTTTTCATAGGGATAGGTTCTATTGACTGAGAGATAAAGCTCATGATTTAGCTAAAGCTAAGCATTGCTCAGGATTTGGGAGGATTCTGGAAGGCTGGCTGTGCTTCCTAAAGCTTTCAACAAACTCACAGTCTCTTAGATGCCCTCATCTCAGACTTTAGAGCAAGGTCACTGATCACTTCCCAGCATTGCCTTGAGGAGTCCCTGGCACAGCCTGCCTGCTACAGATGTGCAGTAAACACAGCTGCTCTTGTTTGTGTGCTGGGAGCGCACTGGCTGGGGCGGATTACATGACAACATGATTCCAACTATGTTTTCTCCTTCCATTTCCCTGAACAGAAAGAGGCAGCTGTTTTTCCCCAAATTCTCCATACCCGTTGCTCTTCAGCTAGAAAGGTTCAAGCACGTTAACAGTAACCTTAGACTGTTCAACAAACACATGGATCTCTCAGGAATCACTCTGCAAAAGGCACCCTTGAGGGTCACCACGGTAGGTTAGCGCCCTGTGGCCAGGCTCCTTACACTTAATGCTTCCTGTGGCTACCCTTTCCTAACTTGTTCAGAAGACAACAATGAGAACTCATGGTGCTCTCTGAAAGTCAAACAAGGAATTGGTGACTCTGGACACCAGGCATGTCCTGAGCTGGCTGTCTCTCAGAGGTAGCTAATCTGGAGAAATAAACAGTTGAGTCCTCAAGCTTATTATCTGGTGAGGGGAGAGAGAGGAGCTTGCATCAATGCTGGGCTTGTGGATGTAATCTGATCCCCTGGGTAGTGACAGAAAGGAACCCTCGTGGTCACTAGAGAGTGGTGCCATGTAAGAATGGTTTGTGTCATTCCTGTGTCCCACTCCCCACTGCAGAGGTTAAGAATTTTGTTACAACAGAATGTGGGGTGGAGTCAAGCTTTACAAGGGGTGGGGGTTTTCTCTGGGATGGAGAGAAGGGGTGTGAAAATTCTGGCTGGCAAACTGCAGGGGAGGCTCAGAGAGCAGATCCTGGACTCAGTGACTAAGTGGCCTGGCCTTCAGGTCACATTCCATGAGTAGGGTCTGAGGGCCATTGGGGGCTTTGGCAGGAAATGGCTGGATGGACTCTGAGCCAGTGGAAAGAGAGTGCTCCAGGTCACTAGAGAAACGAGCTAGTGGGTGACAGCAAAGAAGACTTCAGAGATAAGGGTGGGAATGGAAAGGGATCCTGGCAAAGATGCACTGCGCAGGTGGAAATTCCAGGACCCAGTGGCTTGAGATGGGGCAGGAGCAAGAAAGCTATCCTTCCGGGAGTCTGGGCAATGAATAGGGTAAGGACCACAGGGGCAACACAGTACAAACAGTTGAGGCTACACAGCAATCGGCTCCCAGAAACCCAGGCTGCCTCTTTGCCAGGAGCACAGTGAGGAGATGAAAACAACCACTGTGTGGTGCCAGAGGTGGTGTGAGAGGAATTTGTGGAGGGTGCAGACAGAGTGGAGAACAAGCCCCAGTGTCCTGAAAGTCGCAGTGATGCAGAAGTAAGCCTCCTCCATTCTGCAACATCATCTGCCTTCCTCTAGCAGGATGGCACGAGGCTTGTATTCTGGGCATCCTGGGCCCAGTGCAGAGAGAGTCAGAGTAGCATGCTGGAGGTGGGGCTAGCAGAGCTCCTGATCTCTCAACACTGTGAATCTTGGTCTCCAAAGGCAATACACAGGGTGGAGCTGACTGTGGATGAGGATGGAGAGGAAGAGGATGTCTCCCACACCCAGGTCAACCCCGAGCCAGGCCTTGCTGCCCTCCACTTCAATAGATCCTTCCTACTACTAGTCCTGGATGAGGCCAGCAGCAGCCTTCTCTTCATGGGTAAAGTGGTGAATCCCACTAGAGTCAACATGGATACTGTGTATCGTCCCTGAATTCTGATTTCTTTTCCCTCACTACCTGAGTTGTAGCAGAGCTTTATTCCTTTGACATTTGGCTCAATAAAACAAACAGCAAGTGAAAATTTCTGAGAGGTGTTCTTGGACCATGGGGCAGGCTGTCTTCCCAGAGGGACATGGAGACTCTGCTAAGAGCAACCTGGAAACGTGTTGATGAGACAGAGATCTCCGGACTGTCTGTTCTTGGTGGCTTGCTCGAATCCAGCTGGCCCAGGGGCTCCCAAGGGTGTCAGCTAAGCTTCTATCTTAGCTTCATGACCTAGGCCTGAGAAGGAAACCATGTGGGGAATTTCTCTGGGTCTCTTTGAGGGGGGGAAAAAGCTGCTGAAATTCCATTTGTGTTGAGGACTTCTTCACAGAGCCATCAACTCTGCTCCCACAGAGGACTCCCCATGCTCTTCCCAGGGGGAAAGTATCCTCCATGAGGGAAGATGGCTTCACACAGATCATTAGAGTCAGTATCCATTGAGCACCAACTGTGTACAAAGCATAGTCATAAAACCAAGAGATCAATTTCCAGAGCCCTGTTCCAAAGGCACAAACTATGGCACCATTCCGAGGCATCATGGCTGTGTGGGCATGTGTTAACACTAACATACCTTCTTGATCTACCCACAGGATTCATGTTCTTACTGTCAGGTATCTTCCCCACCCCACCCCCAACAGTGCCAATAAGTTATGGTGAAGAAGCTGCTCAAATTGATGGGAAATCATAGGGACTCAGTCTGTGCTCTGTTACCCACAATCTTGTATCGGCTGCTGCCTCTCCAAAGCCTCCCAGATTTCTGGTTCCAGTGGCAGGGGATCTCCATAGCTGAGCACCTGCCTAGCACGCAGCTACCTTCTAATATTCCAGATCACTCCATTTGTATGCAACTCCAGCAGCACGTCAGCCCCACCATGATGCACACACAGAGTCTTATGGTTTGGCTTCTGTCTTCCAGCAGGCCCCCTTTGCTCAGATGAATGTTCATGAAGATCAGTTCCATCCTGGCCTGTTTGTTCCTATCCCTGTGCAAAAACATCCAACTCCATGCTTGAGGCTCAGCTGCCTGGGGAAGTGCAAAGACTGTGTGCAAGCCGATGACCTCGCTTTCTCTTGACTCTGGCCTCTGAGCCATCCTGGTACTCAGGACAGTGACTCTGCTCACATGGGTCTTTTGTTCATACAGTCCACCCTTATCCCATCCTCTGCTCTACCTTCTGTCTCTAATCGTTCCCCATGACCTTCCTTCTTTAACAATCAGCCGCTGTCATCCGCCCCTGCCTGCCCTCCTGGGACATCAGGAGCCTGTCATGCTCAGACTGAGGCCACCCTCCACTTATGCTCTCATTGTACTTTATGTTTCTCACTTAGATGCTGCTGCAGCTTTCCTCACCTCAGACTCCCTAGCCACACACCTTCCCTGTTACCAAGTTTGTGCAATCAGGATACAACTAGGCTCTTAAATATAGTCTGCTCTCATATTTAAACAAAGAGATTGATAGGCACTAGGTGGGTACACAGGTACAGATGATAGATAGGTAAGTAATGTTGCTATAGGTGCCACAGAGATAATAAATAGATCATGGGTAGATGCATTGAACATAGAAATTAATAGACAGCCGATAATACAGTTATCTGATGAATAACAGATGGATGGATGATAGATAGATAGATAGATAGTGATATACAGACAGTCAGACAGACATAAAAGTGCTCTTCTCACTACTGCTTTTATAAACTATTATTTGTCTGAATTCACATGAGGGTAACCAGTGATACCAGTTTGCCTGGGAATAAAAAGCGTTCCAGGATATGAAATTTCTATGAAACCTGAGTTTGAATACAATATATATATATATATATATATATATATATATATATATATCACTAAGACTCCCCGAGGCTTGTTTGGCCTGCTTTATTAAACTACCAAAGACCACTCCTGGGGGCACCACCACATCAATCACTGATTAATAAAATGGTCTACAGGCTTGCTTTCAGGCGAATACTCTTATAATACCTCTCATAGAGGTATGTTCTCAATAGAGGTCCATTCTCTCCAGATGACTCTAGCTTGTGTCATGTAGGCAAAATTCTACAAAAGTAGATAAAAATGTGTCAAGTGACACATCTCTATTAAACTGTGGCCTTTCTTTTCTTCTTTATTCTGAAGAACTCATATTAATATCAATATCATGACATGAAATACATTTAAACTTCCAAAAGACTAGTAGTCTTTAAAACTTCAGTCTTTTTAAAAAAAGAAAAAAATCCAACTTCTCTTAATTGTGTGCCCCAGTAAAAAAAACAATCTTACATACTCCTCATTCCAAAAGTGTAGACTCAGCACAATCACACTCTGAAAAAATACAAAAAGAAAAAAGAAAGAAAGAAAGAAAGAAAGAAGGAAAGAAAGAAAGAAAGAAAGAAAGAAAGAAAGAAAGAAAGAAAGAAAGAAAGAAAGCAGTGTAAATGAAATCCTGTCACCACATGGAGGACACATGGAGGACTCACTCCTAATCTTCTGCATTCCAAAGGCTGAGACACTTGTCCTCTCCAGCTCTGCCACTCACAACACACAGTTCATCTCACAGGCTCAGACTGGCTCCACTCCAGAGGGGCTGCTGACCTTGGTAGTCTTTCCACATTCATGATAGCTCCAGTATGTTGGGGGTCTTCACAGACTTTGCCACTTCACCTTCACCACTGCCCTGCTGAGGGGCTCTGGTCCCTTCACTTCTGGAGTCTACACTACTAATGAGACTGCACGTTCTTCACCGAATGGTCTCACCTTGTCTCTCCCTGTGCCAAGCTTCATGTGCTCTCCACCATACCTCAGTTCTGAAGCTCTCATCCTGTCAAAACCAGTAACATGTGGGAGACTCTTACATATGACCACATTCAGTGGCCAGCATGAGGTGCAACCTTGACATCCTCTAGGTCATAGCCCCTCTGTGTTACCCTGAGAAATACTCCAGAGGATCTCAGCTCAGTGCTTCTGGTCTCTTCCTAATCACAGCTAGGATCTCATTCCTAGCCTCCAATTGTCAGATTGGTTGTCCCAATCTGATGGAGACATTTGCTCTACTGAGGATCCCTTTTCTTAAATAACTATAGTTATGTTCACTTGACAAAAAAAAAAAATCTAAGTAGCACAAAAGTTTCACTTCCACATCGTCTTAATAAAACATAGCACCTGAATGGCCCTAATACTTTGTTTCCCTCTGAAAGTTCACACCCAGAATGCATTTCTCTCCGCATCATCTTCCTAGATCCCACAGCATCTCATTGATCCTGAACCGTTGATTTCAAAATCCTTCCACAATAGTCTCCAAAACATGATCAAATCTCTCACATCAGTGCCCTATTCCTGGTACCAATTTCTGTCCTAATTTGGCTCTCTATTGCTATGATAAAACATTGATCAAGGCAATTTGAGGAGGAAAGGTTTTATTTGTCTTTCATGTCCTGGTTACAGGCCATCATTGAGAGCAGCCAAGGCAGGAACTCAGGACAGTAACCTAGAAGAGGGAACTGAGCAGAGGAACACCACTTTCTGGCTAGCTCATCATGGACTGCCCAGCCTCCTTTCCGATACAACCCAGGACAAACCTACTAGTCACACCATCTCTCACAGTGGGTTGGGCCCTTCCACATTAGTCATCAAAGAGCTGCCCAGAAACTGGCCTACTGGTCAAACTAATGGAAACATCTTCTCACCTGAGGTTCTCTTCCCATACAACCCTAGCTTGTGTCAAGTTGATAACAATATAATACAAGTACGTAGCAGTACAGTTATAAGAAATGAACTGTAGGGCTGGAGAGACAACTCTATTGTTAAGAGTATGGGCTGCTTTTGCATAAGACCTAAATTCAATTCCCAGAACACACATAAGGTGGCTCACAACCACCTGTAACTCCTGCTCCACGTTCCACACCTGGCTTCTGAGAGTATCTTCACACGCACACACATACACACACACACACACTCAATATTAAAAATAAAATAAAATCTTTAAGCCAAGGCAATTTCATTGAGAATGAATAATCTTTTCAATAAATTGACCTCAGAATATTTAATACTCAGATAAAAAGGAAATGGGGGTTAGAAGAAGGAGGAAGAAGAAATAAAAATGAAAGAAAAAGAAAAGGAAAGTAAGAAAGGAAGAGAAGGGAGGGAGAAACAAAGAGCTTAAATCCCACCTCACACCCTACTTAAAATCAACTCACAATGAATCCATACACCCATAAGAACTAAAACTATCAAAGTTTTAAAATAAACTTTAATTTAAATTTACATGCCCTAAGCTTAAGTCAAAAAATTCTTATAAAACTCCAAAACCATGAGCAATAAAAGGACAAACCATGAAAAACAAAACATTAATGAACTTGGACCTCAAAAGATATTTCCATAAATTTGAAAAGATAAAACACAGGCATCTTTCTAATTGAGATGGTCTTATTCAATCTGAAAACCATCATCTTGGATATTTACCAATTCAATCTGAAAATATTCTACATAGATAGACAGACAATCTCTCTCTCTCCCTCTCTCTCTCTCTCTCTCCTCTCTCTCTCTCTCTCTCTCTCTCTCTCTCTCTCTCTCTCTCTCTCTCTCTCTCACACACACACACACACACATACACACACACCACACACCACCCATACACAATTATACCCAAAGGTCTCTTGGTTTAATTCAGTCACTGAATATGGAAACAGCTGCCATGTCCCTCAGGAAGATGGCTAAGCATTCAAACAACAAAAGATTGCTAAACAATAATGAGATAAAGCCATGAGAAGAAACTGACTTATGAAATCCTAAAAAAATATGCAGTGGTCTTTCATGTATTTGAAGTGAGAAAGGAACTCAACTGAGAGGCTCCAAGCTGTGGGGTTCTAACCACGACATTTCTTTAAGCTAGAAACATATATTAAAATTCAGTTTTCAAGAAGAAAATGTGCCAAGGAAATCTCATTTAGAATGAATGATCGTTTCAACCTATTGACTTCAGAATGCTTGGTACTCAGATGAAAAGGAAAACTGGGTTAGGAGACATTCACTCCCTGCCCTTTTCCCTCCCCTCCCCCTACTTCTGTCTTTTCCCTCCTCCTCCCTCCCTCCCTCTCTTCCTCCTCTTCCTGTCTTGTTTCTTTCTCTTTCCTCTTTATTTCCTCTTCCTCCTTCTCCTAACCCTGTTTTCCTTTTCCTCTGAGTACCAAACATTCTGATATCAATCTGTTGAAATGATCATTCATTCTCATTGAAATTTCCTTGACACATTTTCTTCTTGAAAATTGAGTTGTAATATATGAGTTTCTAGCTTAAAGGAAAGTCAGAGTGTCCTGACATAAAGGAAATGGAGAACCTGGGGCAGCAGGAAGATCAGTAGTTACAGGTGTCTGGGGAGAGGGAAGGATGAAGAAATGGAGCTGGCTGCAGGGGGGGAATAAGACATTTTGTATGATGTGGAACCATGAGCACATTACAGTGTATATTGCCAAAACCCATTACCAAAACTAAATTTTAGAGCCTAAGATGAGCCTTAAACTGTTTGACTTTGAAAAACAAAAAAAACAATTTAGCAACTGTGGAATCTCAGGTTAGAAAGCATCATGGGACAAGACTCCCTGTGCTAAGGCTGGGGGAAGTCATTCCACTGAGAGGATGAGGAAAGAGTGCTGATATGTCAAAGGTTCAAGGTCAAAAGTCTAGCTACTAATGCATGCCCCACAGGGGTACAGCTGGACCCTTCAGACACATCTATACATACATATACCAAAGGAAGCATATGAAGGAAGGTGATTGAAGCCTGGCTTGGGCGGGAGGTGACTGGAAATCAAGGTGAATCTAAAATGATCTGTGGTGACCTACTTTTACCTCAGCAGGGAAGGTGAAGGTACTTGCTGCTAAGTCCAACAACTTGGGTCCTCTGGGACCCCTATGGGTGGAAAAAGAGAACTCCCATATCTCATCCTCTGACCTTCACAGGTA
Source organism: Mastomys coucha (assembly GCF_008632895.1). Lineage (NCBI taxonomy): Eukaryota > Metazoa > Chordata > Mammalia > Rodentia > Muridae > Mastomys > Mastomys coucha. Next base: position 117,528,548 of record NW_022196912.1, on the reverse strand, counting down.
CACTGGAGTAAATTGCAGGTGCGCACACATACACACACACACACACACACACACACACACACACACACACACAGATATAGACACAACAGACATGCTCACACAGAAATGTAAACAAAATTTAAATACCCTACGGCTGATAGCTGGAGGTAAAAGTATGAATTGACATTTGGCTTAGTCTATTTACAGACCGCCTAGGTGCTCATTAATGCGAGTCCATAGGTCTGCTTTTAGGCATGCTCCTGAGGAGGTCGCTGAGAATCTAGAAACAGCACCATAAGGCTGCATAAGGATCCATGTAAGGAGAGCATTCAGTAGAGTTTGGGAAATGGAGGTCCCTCTTGCAAAGTTGGGAACCTAGGAAGTGAGCATGTACTAACATCTGCCATGGGAGGAATGAAGGAATAGATGAGTGTCATCCCCTGGGATCTGAAGGGAAACTCGTGTCCAGGACTGAAGCAATAAACATGGAGTTATTATCATGACTGACTTTGGGCACCCAGTGGTATTTCCAAATTGAGGGCATCCAAGAAGAAGCATTTTAGTTTGGGGTCCATTCCTTGAGCTAGCCACTCATGAACTGTGTCTTACTGGGTAATACACTTGAACTGCTCTTTGCCTTTCACAAACGCAGGGGTACTTGTAATTCCTTCTAGGGTTTGGGGTTGGTTTTTAAATGGTTTTATGGTGCTACACCTAAAGCTCCAAGCATGCAGTAGGTGCTCAAGCAA
>NW_022196912.1:117516677-117527344 GCF_008632895.1 Mastomys coucha | reverse complement strand
ATCACCATGGCTCTACTTCTTCTCTCTTCTAACAGTTCCAGAAACCCCTATCACCATAACCCTCCAGGATGTATCACATAGGACCCAAGATGGTTGGCCAAGATGGAAACAGCTTACTCAGTTGTCCTTATGATCTCTAAAGTGCCTCCCAGGCATTGGTTGTCTGAGTCTAGTTGTCTTTACTAGAAATTGACTCATTATGCATCTCCCAAGGCATCTGTTTCTCTCTCTCTCTCTCTCTCTCTCTCTCTCTCTCTCTATATATATATATATATATATATATATATATATATATATCTTACTCTCTTTCTCTCTCTGTGTGTGTGTGTGTGTGGTGTGTCTGTCTGTGTGTATGTCTCTGTGACTTTCTGACTGTCTCTGTTTCTGTCTGTCCCTCTGTGTGTCTCTGTGTTTCTGTGACTCTCCCTCCTCCCTCCCTCCCCCCACTTGTCCTCCTCTCTCTCATGTGAAGGATGAGAGGAAGGAAGAAGATATTCTGTCTCACTGTTTATCCCTAGCTGGCCTTGGCCTTACAGAGAACTAACTGCCTGCCTCTGTGTCTTGATGGCTGGGATTTAAAGACACATGCCACCATGCCTGTATATCAAAATTTCAGTTTAATCACAGCAAAAACAGAGAATTAATTAAGAAAGGTATTTTAATGTCAACTTCTGGGCTCCATATATGGTCTAGCATATGTGTATGCACACACGCAGAACACACACACATCACATCACAATACAACAATGTTTTAAAAAGCTAAAAGTTATGATTTGTTGTCTAAGTTTGGGATTTGGTATGGAGGTAATATGACTTCTAACAGATAAGGCCTAAGGAGAAATTTTTAGTTAATTGAGGTTGTTCTCCAATAAGGGGTTAGTGTAGGTCTTGTTGGGCCTTATTTGGTTTCCCAGTTGCTTTCTGGCTGCTTCTCTTGCTTTGTGATCTCTCACACCTGTGAGTGATCTGACCATTGTGATATCATCCACACCGAGATTCTTACCAGGGCCAAGATGATGACCTTGAAATGCCCTCCCTAGAGAAGCCATTCTCAACCTGTGGGCCATGACCTCTATCTTCAAAATTATTTACAATATGATTCATAGCAATAGAAAAATAGTTATGAAGTAGCAACGAAATAATTTTATGGTTGGGGTCACCACAGCGTGAGGGCAGCAGCATGAGGAAGGCTGCAGAGCACTGCCCTGGAGCCTCCACAACTGTGAAGTAAATTAACATTTTTTTTCTTTTTAAAGTTTACCAGCTGTTAGTATTTCATTACAGAAATTGGAAACAAACAAATACACTGAGCCTCAGAGAATTCAGGCAACTTATTCAAGGTCATTGATCTCGATCATGAGAGAGCTCCAGGCAGAGCAGTTTCCCTCAAGAGAGATGAGGGCCCCAGCACATTCTGTCTCCTTTACCTCGTGTTTCTGGAACTTTCTTGGGCCACTGCTAACTTGTGAGTTCATGGGACACATCTGAACAAATGACAGGCAATCACATAACCAGTCTACCCCAGCTCAACATCCTCCTTCAGACTCCGACACCAGATGTGGTCCATAAAGTTCCAATGGCTAAAACCTGGACTGCCATGACTTTTGCTCCAGTGTGAGGCATAGCAAAAGATCACTGAACAAAGACAGGACAGTAGAGGTTAGTGAGAGGAGCATGGGCTCTGGCTATGGTATATGGTTTCAAATTCATTTCATAGTCCATTTGCCTGGCGTAAGTTTCTTAGGAAATTTGTCTGACACCTCTGTCAGTTTCCCAAATGCCCAGTGGAGGTAGCAACACTCACTGGCATCCATGGTAAGTAAAGTTACAATATGGCAACACTATCCCATGCTCTTTTAATGTGCTAACCTGTGCTAACTTTCATGATATTCAGGAGAGGTTCTGGGGACTGCAGTGATCCTAGGGACCACTGAAGTGAGACATCTGGATTTGAATCCAAGCTCTTACTCCTGTTACATCTCCCTGGATGAAATACATCTACCCCATAGGGTTCTTGAAAAGATAATCCAGTCAGTCAACACACATCCAACAGCAGAGCTGGGAGCTTGTGCCAGGCATAGCAGTCAGCTCAGTGAGCTGCATGCCACTGGATGAAGAGTAAAGCTGAACTCAAGGTATGAAGGGAGAAGGAAGACGAAGGTGACTGAATAGACTCAGACCCCTCATTAGGAAAGCTGTGGAAACTAAAGCAAAATAAGTGGCCTGCCCACAATAATGAGGGCTGATAGAGGCTTGAGGAGTACCTGGTTCAGCATCTGCCCCAAAATAAGGATAGCTGGCCCCGGTGGCTATGACCAACAGGAGAGGACATAGGTGGGTCTCATGACCCAAAAGAGAGATCTTAGTGTCAGTGACACCCCAACCCATGTTCAAAATTCTCAATTCAGGATTTAAGAGAAGCATTGGAAGCCCCCTGGAGAGCACCCAGCCCCCCTATGTCACCCACACACTGACCAATGGCACTGGTTGACATCTGTATTTGCCAACATAGCTCATGACTTCTTGAGTAAATAGCCCGGTTGGGGAAGGCCAGCCAAATGACTTCTCTGAAAACTGATCACTGTAGCCTTTGACTTGGCATGATCTTGCCCGTGCCAGGCAAGGCCTGTGCCCAGTTTTTCTGAACATGAAATTCCAAAGAGCACTGCTGTTGTGGGACTTTTCCTAAGGACAGACCCAAGAAAAGATCCCAAGCAAATCTCACTTAGTGAACTAGTAAGGTTACTGGGCCTTCTCACAGGAGAGGGGGTGACTCAAATCACCCACATCAATAAAGCTCTTACACTAGCATGCATGGTGGGTCACACACACACACACACACACACACACACACACACACACACACACATACACACACACAAAGACTCATTGGAGGTCCTGGCATGACCTGCAGGGTGTTCAGCCTGTGGAAGAGTCTCCTCTACCCAGTAGTTGTTACCAGTTATTTAACCTTGAAGAGGGGCCTTGTGAATCTTGTAACTTTCAGGAGTTTCCTGAGCGCTGTGAGTTCTCTGTTGACTTCTCGAGTCTTTCGTGATTCTTTCCATCTGCTGATCCTCACATCATCCACACGGTACTGGCTTTACAGATATGGAGAGTACAAGAGTTACAAGTTCATTTAGGCACACATTTTTACGGCAGGCCAGGGAGCAGAACTGCATGCAGGGGGACAAATCCCCCCAAGAGAGCCTCTGGGATGGGTAATAATGTCATGAACTGTGGATGTAGCATTTGAGCACCAGTGGATATCCCAGGATACAGAAGATGTCAGGAATAGGGAATGTCTACTAAGAAAAGCCAGAGGAAATGAGCAAAGTCCACCTAGGAGACAGGCTGTGTGGGCTGCAAACACCAGCCTGTGGAAGCAGGGTGGCTCAGGCCTGTTGGAGTGCACACCATGATATCATGCACCTGACTCTGCCTTCCCAGTGCCGGGATTAAAGGAGCACACCACGACACTCAGCTAACTATGAATAATATTCAATCTACAAATCAAAATGAAATAAATCCTCGGTTATAAAGTCCAAAGTTGGCTTACGAAATAGAAAGCCTGAAAAGGGCAACAGTTATTAACAAAACCGGACTGCCCAAACTTCCAGGCATGACCTCTAACCTTTCTTATTTCCCATGGGAGCAGCATCCTTCATCCTTGGTTGGAAGTGATGCTACTGTCAATCAAGCACAGGGCTCTGGGCTTGGCTTGGGGCCTGGGGCTCGATGCTCCAGGCTCAGGGTTTGGGGCACAGGGCTCAGGGCTCATGGTGTGTATTCACTGAGGCACATGCCCTTGGACCCTGTGGTCAGTGCAGGGACAGACAAATAGTTCTGTCCACAGTCCTCCGAGGGACTGTAAGAAACTCTGAGGCCATGCATACATACATACATACATACATACATACATACATACATACACACATACGTACATAAATTTTCCCTTTGGTGTTAGCCTGTGAGATCCATGAGATTGCATCAGCTAAGGCTCCCGAAGACTCTTGTCCCCACTGTAACAGAATGAATGTGGGAGTACTATGGAATGAGAGGAGGAGGAGAATAAAGTTATAGTAGTTGACTGGAGACCCTGCAGCCCTTTCCACTCTTTAGAAATCCTATTTAGGAAGAAAAGCAAACAAACACAAATAGTATTTCTTAGATGTATGCCTCCTGCAACAAAAGTGATCTGGGGGATAAACACATGGGTGGGAGGAAGAGGGCTGGACTTCAGGAGGGAAATGGTTGCAGGGCAGCTCACCCCATCTCCAGCCCTTCTTAGTTTCCTTATTTAAAAAGAGATACACTGCTAAAGTATAGAGCTCAGTGGCAGAGCCCTTGACCAGCATGCATAAGGTCTTGGGTTCAATCCCTGGTGACAACAGAAAAATCCAATTAAAAACAAAACTAGGTTGAGTCAGTCTCATAAAGAAGGGAGATGGTAGCAGTCTGCTCAATGAATCATTGGGAGGCCTGAGATAAGCCAGGGAAAGTCCTTGGATGGTCACACATATTCATTCATGCATCTCTGTTTCCCCCACCCTTGCCTGATTCTTCCCCTCCTGGTGCCAAGGCACCTGGCTCCTCACAGAATCCAAGCAAGGGTGCTTATCAATGACATCAGTGAATCCCCTGCCAGATGGCACAGGGCAACCATGAACCCTGACACAGCTCCAGCCACACTTTGATATTAAAAATAAAACTTCAGGGGACAGAATACAGTGTCGAGTTAATTTGTAGAATTTCTGTGTTTAGCCTCACTTTCTATCAAGCTTGCCATTGGTTGATGCTTGGAGGGTGGGAACTACCAAACGGTGAAGGCCACTGCCCACCTCCTCTAACCATTAACCAGCAAGACACCAGCAAACAAGATTTAGTGGGGAGTCTCCCCGAAGCCTTACTGTACATGTGCTAGGATCTCGGCAGCAAAGCAGAGCCAGAAGGAACAGCTGGAGCCCACAGCAGACGTGAGTCACCCCTGAGAGTACTCTGTGCCTCTTGCTCCTGCCAGCATCCCTGCCCCTACATCTGTTGCACTCCAGAACACAGCTGTGCCTGCTTGCTTGAAATTTTTAATAGATGAACATGAGCATAGCTAGCTGTGGCATGAGGCGACCATGTGGAGGACTTCTCGGATCCCACAGTCTGTGTGTGGCTCAGCCACTGGGGTTTGATTTCCCCTGGGCTTCTTACCTTGCAGGAGGCTGCCACTAAGAGCTGGGGCTATGTTTTCTTGCCACCCGTTGCTAGGTGGAGTCTTATTAGCATCCAGGAAGGGGAGGGAATCTCAGAGCTGAGATGGATTAGTGCCAGGTAGCACTATTGGGTAGGGTTTGTAGTGCACAGATGCCAACACCCCCTGCCATAGTAACTTGGTAACGTAGAGTGAGGGTGATAACAGCTGGAAGGAGAAGGACCTGCTTCTCTCTGCATCATACCAAGTGCCATGATGCCTAAATCCCTACTGGATCCAAGGCACTTCAGAGAGGAGTGGCAAGGAAGATATTTCTAGAAAGAAACACATGTCCCTTAGCCTTTTTTGGTAGGCTGGCCTTAAAGAGTCACCTTGCTGGCCGTGTAGTTTTCAGTAGAGAAAGCAAGAGGTATGAATCTGAGGATGTGCATCCCGTCCTACTCAGAAGCTCTGCTTCACCCAGCTCTGCTGTCCCATCTCTACAATGAGGTTCAGGATTCATGAAGTGGGTCTGCATAAATCGTGCACTGATGACAGCCACACCAGGCATTCACAACAGTCTTCTGAGGCAGGGGAATTTACTCTCCAGCCTGTAGGTTTGACACAGGGAGAGTGACACACACAGTTAGCACCCATAAACAGCAGGAAGGGAAAGAAGGCTTAGCCTACTGTTGACTGGGGTCCTTTCCCAAAGGGGATTCATAGGCAGGTATGACCCAGTGCTGAAACCAAGATGAAACCAGCAAGGATGGAGGTAGAGAGAAGGGGAGAAGAAAGGCTTCCTAGAAGCAGTAACAAAGGCCAAGAGGGAATGAGCCAGGGGAGAAAAGGGAGGGATGGGCCTAGAGTGGAGCCACATGGGCTAGAGTCAGAGGAGGGCCATCTTTATCTCCAGGTCTCAGGCCAGGACAGAGCTCAGCCAACACTGAGGAACTGTTGTGCCCTGCCCTGCCTGCCCTGCCTGCCCTGCCCTGCCCTGTCCTGCCCTAACCTCTGACCTGGCTTGCAACAGAGTAAGAATGTGATGTGGGGGAGGGGGGGAGACCTGTGACGCTCAGCCATGCTGCAGCCAGATGGCAGTCAGTCCAACATAAGAAAGACTGGGTCGTGAGGACCTCCAGCCCGCATCAGTGAGGGTGAGTCTCACGGGGGCAATGGGGAACTCCTGTAAACTCGGCTCCTGTGCAGCAGTGTCCTGTCCCGATCTCACTTCAGTCAGAGATGCTGTCTTTCTGGATTGGGTAACTCCGGAAACACTATTGTCTAATTTTGATCCATGGCTCATTTTGTTGTTGTTGTCTGAAAATTGCATACAGCAATGTGTGTTCTGGCCAAATCTGCTCGCCATTGCCTCTCCTCCAGGTCCGACTCTCCTATGTCCTACATCCTTCCCAGCTTCATGTCCTCTTAAAAAAAAAAAAAAGATACTGAGGCTGCTTCGGGTAGCCAGTATGTGCACAGGAGTAGGGCCAACTACTGAAGCATGAGTGGCATTACTAAAGAGAGCTGATTCTCTCCCCCACACGCCATCAATGGAGAGCCTAGTTTTACTCAGATTAGTGCAACTCTCAAGTCTTCCCTGAAAAGGTGTATCACAGAAACTTCTTTTTTGCCGTAGACAGTGATTAACACAGAGACCATCAACAAGTCAACATCAAGGCTTTTAAAAATCACATAGAATGTAAAAAGGTGGGTGGGTTTGCACAGTAAAAATCTCAGTGGCCCCCAGCTTGCCAACTGTCTGCACACTGCCCTTTGGCAGCTAACTTTATCCCTCCGTCAGCTTCCAGTTGATGTCCAGTGACTTTTCCTTCTGATCTGGAATCCAAAGGAAATCCATTTTGCCGAGTTTAGTAATGTACACACTGAGTGTGGTTTAGCAAGCCCTCAGCTTTGAAGGAAAGCTTAGTCAGATATAGATCTTTGGTTGACCATATTTGTTTGTTTGCTTGTTTTTCTTACATGTTGAATATATGACTTGTATAGGTACTTTAACCTATCTGAGTTTCTGGCTACCTACAGACAAGTTAATAAAGTCTATTTTGAGGTTTTTATTTTTAAACTTGTATGAGAATATAAGCAAAATGCTCCGGGGTGTGTTAGGCACTTAGCAACCACACTGAGTAAAACACCTCTTCAAATGAGGATCCTGATGCCCAGGGCTCTGGTGTGATTGCCTGGGTCACAGCCTGTGTGGAGGAAGGATGGGGACAAAATGGGTGTTTCATTCTCAGTGCCGTGTGCCCCTGACTGTGTGACTGCCATAGCGCCTAACAAACACTGTTGATTTGGCAGGGCCTGGTCAACCAGAACAATGTCGCTTGCCCTGTATACCTGTCTCTTCTGTCTCTGCACCAGTGGCCTCTGGACTGCCCAGGCTGTCACTGATGAGGATTCAAGTTCTCACCGAGATCTGGCTCCTACCAATGTTGACTTTGCCTTCAACTTGTACCAACGCCTAGTGGCCCTGAATTCTACCAAGAACACCTTAATCTCCCCAGTGAGCATCTCTATGGCCCTGGCCATGCTGTCCCTAAGCACCTGGGGTTCTACCCAGTTTCTCCAGAGCCTGGGCTTCAACCTCACAGAGACATCTGAAGCTGAGATCCACCAGAGCTTCCAGTACCTCAATTACCTTCTCCAGCAGTCTGACCCTGGCTTGGAGATGAACATGGGCAATGCCATATTCCTCCTCCAGAACCTGAAGCTAAAGGACTCCTTCTTAGCAGACATCAAACACTATTATGAGTCAGAGGCCTTGACCATCCCTTTCGAGGACTGGACAAAAGCCAGCCAACAGATCAACAGGCATATCAAGAATAAGACCCAGGGGAGAATTGAGCACGTGGTCTCAGACATGGATAATCCAGCCACCCTCATCCTGGTCAACTACATCTTCCTCAAAGGTATTGCTCTCCCCTCCTTACCATCCTAAGTTCCACTCCACCATAGATCTCTCTAGAGCCCCCAAAGCCATCCCACTCAAAAGGGCCTAGAGTTCTCAGCCATCTCTGACCAGGCCCTGCCCCCTAACAGATGCCAGTTTCTACCAGGTTGGAACTCGGATATTCACCGTACTGTTCTTGAACACTTCTTGAGAGAGCTGTTAAAACGATAGATTCCAGAACTTATGACTGACCTCCTGGAACAAAACCTCTACAGGAAAGCCCAGAAGGCATCATCACTGCATGCCCCTCCATCAATCTCATGTCACTTTGGAGGCACTTCATCCCAGAGTATCAGATCTGTAATTCTTGTATAGCACAGGTTCACAGGGGAAGATGCTCCCACTTTCCCAGGAGCATTAGGCAACCTTGGGGAACAGTTTTTTATGTCACAACTAGGGGTGAGATACGATGAACCAGTGATGTGGACAGGAAGGCTGCTGAACATGTCACTCACAATGCTAATCAAAATGTGCACAAATACACATACATACAAACACTCAGAGCAGACATATGCACACACAAACAAACATATACAGAGAACACACACGAATACACAAGCACCCCACCCCCTAAATATTCAGAGTACCAAGGTTGAAAGCCTTGGTCTAGAATATTCTACTTTTTCTGTCTTCTCAATAGTTGAGTCTCAGTTCTTTTCTTCCTCTAAGATCTCAGTACACAGCAAGCTCTCTCTCTCTCTCCCTCTCTCTCTCCCTCTCTCCCTCTCTCCCTCTCTCTCTCTCTCTCTCTCTCTCTCTCTCTCTCTCACACACACACACACACACACACATACACACACATCAGGTACAAATGTACAAACATACCCACAAACACACATGTGCACACCTACCAAAAACCAACACAGTACACACACACAACACTGATCTACAAACACATATACACACTTCACACACATACACACACATTCATTTTCTCTCTCTCCCTCCTTCCCTCTCCCTCCCTCTCCCTCTCCCTCTCTCTTTCTCTTTCCCTCCCTCTCTTTCTCTTTCTCTCTCCCTCCCTCCCTCCTTCTCTCTCTCTCTTCCTCCTTCCCTCTTCCTCTTCCTTCCTCTCTCTCCCCCTCTCTCTCTCTCTCTCTCTCTCTCTCTCTCTCTCTCTCTCTCTCTCCCCCTCCGTCCCTCTCTCCCCCCTAAGCTCGACCCCCAACGTTGACTATATCAAATTCCTCTCCTGTCCTTGAGCATCTTGCCTCCACCAAAGCCCATGTAAGCCTCCCAATATAGTGCTGTGACAAATTATGGCAGATGAGTGGCCGTATGCATTTGTTATCTGACAACTATGGAAGTCAGGAAAACAGAACGGGTCACACTGCTAGGAGCTAGCGCCTGACAGAAAAGGCTGAGGGGGAGGTGCTGCAATCAGACAAACCTTGACTCATTCTAAGGAGCGCCATTCTGTCAGAACTGACCAGTACTACTGCAAGCACACAGGCTGGATCGTGACCCCACCAGCTGAAGGTGAGAGGGGACTGTGAACCTGAAGGCATACTGTATCCTGACTCTATACACAGGAAGCCTCATGGCCTGCCCTCTTTCCAAGTGACAGAGGTATGAGCCTCCTCCAGGAATTGACCACACTGTCGAGGTGGTTCATTTCCCCCAAAACCAGCCCTTCTCTCTTCTTACCAGAGACTTGAGTTCACAGCTTGAATTCTAGAACCACCAGAATTCTCAGCGCTGAGGCCACCTTCTGACCCAGAGGCCCAGGCAGGTGTCTAGCTTAAGTGAGACCTACCCTAAATTCAAGGCTCAAGGCCGTTTTTTTCTCTTCCCTTTTCCCTCATCACACTCCTGCCTTTGGTAGCCAGGATCAAGCATAGCTAATCCTCAGCGTTCAGAGAGGCAGGGAAAAGAACAGCCCAGCTTCCTGCTGAGCTCCACTCAGTTGCCTACAGAACAGGCATTAAGTCCCTGGGGATCATCACATCTCTGGAAATCTGGGGCTATTCCTGGCACACTGCAGGCAAGCTGCATAGCTGGTTTCGGCAGGAAGAGTTGATGATCTGCTGCCCCAGAAGAGGGTGTCCAAGAATTATTTTTAATTTGCAGGTCTACAAACCTAATAATCAATACACACTCCATCTCTTCTCCCTCACATCTTTCCAGGCACATGGGAACTTCCCTTCAGCCCAGAAAATACTAGAGAGGAGGACTTCCAAGTGAACGACACAAGCACAGTGAAGGTGCCCATGATGGTCCAGTCAGGCCGCATTGGTTACTTTCATGATTCAGAGATCCCCTGCCAGTTGATACAGATGAACTATGTGGGAAATGGAACTACTTTCTTCATTCTTCCAGACCAGGGCCATATGGACACTGTCATCGCTGCACTTAATCGAGAAACAATTGATAGGTGGGGCAAGCTTATGACCCCAAGGTAAGCCCTGCAGCCAGCATGTACATTTCTGTAAGGTGTATGTTCCTGGAAAATGAGGCAGGTAGACTTTTTTCTCTCGAATACACACACACACATACACACACACACACACACACACA